>NW_010402238.1:0-4327 GCF_000710305.1 Buceros rhinoceros silvestris
GTGAGCCCGCAGCGCGCCGGGCCTGGGCAGCAGAGCACATCCCGCCCTGCCCGGACAGGAGACCCAGGGGCTCCGGGTCCAAATTGGATATTGAAAGGAGCTTTGAAAGACCAACACTCCTTCATCTTTCTTTGGGGAGAGGGCACTGGGAGTAAACAACGTTCCCTGTTAATTCTGCAAGGGGAGGGTATTGTACAGTGGGACCACTTAACTGCTTAAAAAACCCCAAACAAACAAACAAAAACCTCACCCCACTGAACTAACTCTTATTGGCTTCAGTGAAATAACAGTATTTGCCAAATGTAAGCAGGGAAAGCCATCGCGTGTCCCGGAATAACACTGCTTTGTTTTTTTTAACTACTAGTTCTACAGCCACACGAGCCCACATAAATTTTACCCCTTAATTTAGTGGCCAGTTTTCTAAGAGAGATGCCATGAATTAAACGTTTTCAGACCGATTCCTTGGTGACTACATATAAAAGAAAAAATAAAATAAAATAAAAGCTATAGGGGAGCGCAAGTGCCTGAGGTGAGCGAGGCGCACTTCGTCACAGCTCAGAATCACTGTTTACATCAAATCCACTGATTCAGGACCTAAGAGCGAGCTTTATCAGAGAAATGCAACAAGTAACAGGTTTGCCGAGATATGATTCTCTCTCTGTCAAGCTCATGGATCAGGATGAGGCACTAGTAATATTCCAGACAGCTGAACAACTGGCACTTCATATCAAGAAGGGCTGTTTGGGTTTTAAGGACTGAGACCAAAGGGAAAATATATTGGAAATAAATGTTTTTAAATGCCTGCATGAGAAAGATCATTGATCATTCACACATGGCCTTCTAGAGCGCGATTCTGGCATGGTGTTCCACAATTTTTTGTCAATTGCTAAAACTGGAGGAAAGGATAAATAACTCACGCATGGAAATAAATAAATGACTTCATGAAAATCTAGCCGCCTAAAATGTTACGAGCAGTAGTAATTCATTTTTTAAAATGCTGACACATACTGTGAAGTCATAATGAAAAATGTGTCCTTCAGAAAAATTCCCGATCAAGATCCAAGACTAAACAAGAGAATGATGTGTCATGGCCTCCCCTGTGAATTCAATAAACCTTTGAAGAGGAGCTCCTCGTTTCACAAAGCATGTGAGGAAAAGAAACACAAAAAGCAACCCTCCCCAAACAACAGTGGTTGTACTTCCTCCCTCCTAAGCAGGCACGCAGTACTTTTCCTTCTCCAAGTAGATATATATAACACTAGTCGTGACAGCACTAGGATTTCATGATCTAATCATGACAGTATTAGCATTTCACAAGCGATGGATTATATACAATTTTGTCAATAAACTGACTCAGCATTTAAAACTCTCAACTAGATGAAGACACAGCTCTTCCCGAAGTTAACAATGAAGACAGCTCACATCTGAAACCCACTAGCAAACACTCACGCATGCAAACCCCAAAGTCTTACCTCACCCTTTCGCAAGTGAAAAAAACCCACCCTATCGAGCTGTCGGGACTCCAGTGGTTTTCCATCGGGTCAAAACCAGAATCAGGCTCCCTCACTGACCCCACAAACACTGATGCGCACAAGCAACGTGCCCTCAGTCCCACTGAATAAAATCAAACTTGGAAGGCAGGCAGAAAAAAATAACGTTTCACGCCAGAAGTTGCTAGAACGCAAGCGGATTGTGCCATTTACAACTATGTCACCTTGCGGACAAGGAGCAAATATATGGCCCTGTCCTTACATTCACAGGACTGTAGCTTTCACCGAAGGTGGGGAAAAAGAGGATCAGATCAGATCAGCCCTTTCTTTCAGAGCTACCTTAGAAATAGCCAGGGTTCGAAAGTTCCTATTGCTCCTTACGGTAGGTGCCATTCAGCGCAAATAAAAGACCGGGAGGAACTCTGGAGAACAAAAGGAGGATGTCCTATATTCAGACTCCCACTAGCAGGGAGCTGCACAGGTCACATTTTACAAGAAAGAACCAGGACTCTTTCAACGACTTCTCTCTCCCCTCACCTCACATACAAACACAGCACCAATCCTCCTACCCTGATTCACTGACCTGAGTTACAGCGTAAGGAAATTACACCTTGCTGTTTCCAAACACAGCGCTGGTAATTTTGAAAGCTCCTTGGATGTCTCCTGCTGCGGCAGCAGGACTGAACGGGGGCAGAGAGAGCAATGAGCCGGAGCAGCCAATCAGTCACCGACCGGCTGCCGAGGATCTGGCAAGCTGTCACACTGCAAACTCACCCTTCAACCAAGAAATCCTGCCGTATCGCACAGCAGAACTGCAGCTTTACCTCCCTGCCCCTGCCCAAGCAAGACCTATCTAATGATGCAACAACACAAAACAAGGTTTTGCGCTTCTTTTCTAGAGCACATCCTTTCTCTGCCAAAATTCTGCAGGGCAGGGCAGGGCAGATGGGACGAGAAGAGTGATTTCAAGGAGAATTTAGCTTTAACCTCTTCCCAAAACTACGAGGCTCTGCATTACACACTGCCAAACTAAATTCAGCGGTGCCAACACCCTCCAGCTGGGGGTCCGGCCCTATTTCCGTATGCAGGATTAGACAAGTACCCACTTTGGAAGGAAATATTTGATAGGCGCGGATGACTGTACCTCTCCTTTTCAGCTCTGTGGTCAGTGCGTTTAGCCAAAGCAGAAGCACAGGTAATAGCTGCTATACCACAGGTCTCAGCACAAGGAGAAATGAAGGGTTGTCCCTTAGGTTATTACCCTGCCGAACATCACACCTAGCTATAATAGCTACTCTATATGAAGGAGTAAACACAAAACCAAATTGCTCATCCGGGCTCATTTCTTTCCAGCCCTTCTGAAACAACAACAAAGAATGTACCCACTCCAGGGACAAGGATAGGACAGACTCGCACGGCTAGCTACCAGTGAAGATACTGTCCCAGATAAACAAAGGTTAATTTAAGCTACAGCCACCCTTCTGTCAAGCCTGCTACAGTTCTACCATCACTTCCTTAACCAACATGCCGGAATTTTTAAGAATTTAGGCAGCTGGAAATACAACAAGCACTCTCTCAGAAAAAAAAAAAAAGGGCAATTTCACAACCAAAGGGAAAACAAAAAGAAATAATTAAACACATTTCCAGGAATTTGGTTTGGGTTTTTTTTTTTTCCTCCCTCTACTTTTTTTAAAGCCATTTATTGGACGACTGAGGCACTTTCATCTCTGAGCCAGAGGCAATGAATGGTCCTGGCAAACAGCAGTCTAAAAATTGGCACCGAGAACTACCCCACAGTTTAAATATGCTTATTCAGATGCTGTTCAAATTGTGTGAAGATTTAACTGTTTGCAAATTGGTACAGAACCAGTTTCAAGGATAGGCTGGCTGCCATTTCCAGTGAAAATACTACATGATGGATGACCAGCTCACAGTTTCTTAAAAGACTTATTAGGGTCCCATCTTAAAAGCCAGCGGGCAGCATTCATTGTTGTTGTTGTTGCTGTTGGGGGGGGGTGCGTGTGAGTGTGTGTGTTAAAGAATGGAAGCCAGGGTGAGCGCACAACTTTCCAAGGCGCTGTGATTTGGCTTGTCTGACTCCAACCTTCCCCAGAGCATTGCCGCTTACCTCTTTGCAGTTAGATGCGTATTTGAAAGTCAAGTTCCTTGGCAAAGAAGCCTCTGCCTGAGTTAGGGTGCCTCCGTCGGCACTGGGATCCAACGGGTGATCGTTTACAATGTATGTGCACTTCTCTTCAAAATCGGCTTCCGTCCACAGAGTCATGTCAGCATCCTCCATGTCCATTTTCATTGTCCACTCTCTCCCTTTCACCGGATTCTTGAAACTCACAGCGTCCGAGCTATACTGTGTAGCAGCCTGGAAAATAAGAAAACAGCCTTTAATCCTCATTGTCCTTCAGTGTTGTGGTTTCCGTTGAGACAGCGTGACTAATACAGTAGTCTGTGACACTTTAAAAGCGTACGCAGGATAGTTGGTACAGTTGAGTAATAGCCAAAAAGCAATGTAAACGAAGCTGCTCTGACTGAAGCAGCGCCTTAAAATGCCAGCCTCCGTAATAAAGAGGAGCAAACAAAAACAAAGAGGGAAAAACCCCTAGGCTGACAACACCTTTACCTTTTTCAGACCTTTTCCTTAATGCCTCAGAGAGAAAAAAAATATTCCATGCTGGAGAAAACGTGGGGTCATGGCTGTGAGACCACTTAATCGCCTGTGGAAAAGCTGCCTCAGAAAAGTGTCACAAACAAGGAGAGGAAGAGGAAAGGAGCTGCTGTCTGCGTCTGAATGAAGCTAAAAATGGAAAGCGCATGTTGGAAGA
>NW_010402238.1:4551-5123 GCF_000710305.1 Buceros rhinoceros silvestris
CCCCCCCCCCCGCCTCCTCCTGACGTCCCCTTATCCTTTGGCATGGAAGGCTGAGAAAGCCGACATCCTGCCAGCATCACTGCAGCAGCAGCCCTGCACAAAGCACTGCAACACGTTCTCGGGGGCCAAAAAAAAAAAAAAAAAAAAACCTTTTTTGAAGGTAAATAAAATCAAATATTGAAAAAGTTTTTCTAACCCTTTTGATTTTGATGGTACCTCCGAGAATTACAATCTCAAAGCACCAGATAGGAGCCTCTCCGGACAATTCCACTAAATCCTTCAGCCTCTCTGTTCAGGACAGAAGCACTGTTATCAAACCCATAGGTCGGGCTAGGTCGGGATTTTTCTGTAAGGTTCATCAGGGACCAAAATCCGTGCCCATGCCAGTAGCTGGGAATGACGTCCAAGCTCAGCATAAAATCCCTGGATTTCTCCTTGTCCGATACGCAGCTACTATGAAATTCACACCCCTCCTCCGGGAAAAACGAAACGCCAAGACTGAAAGAGCACAACCGCCCGAGGAAGAGGTTAAGGGCTGACTGACTCCGGGCTGAGGGGAGACCCCCGGCGCC
>NW_010402239.1:0-7572 GCF_000710305.1 Buceros rhinoceros silvestris
GTGTGGTGTGTGTGGTGTGGGGTGGGGGAGAGGGAAGGTGGAATATCCTTTTAAAACACATTTTCTCCCTGGTGGAGAACTTCATACTCTGGAATCAAGTTAACTTTCTATATCTTCTGAACCATCTTCCTATCTTCCTATGATACAGTCTTTTTCTCCTTTAAATCTTTTTTTTTTTTTTTTTTTTTTTTTTTTTTTTTTTTTTTTTTTTTTTAGGTCTCTTAAACATGCATGAATACCATACCAGGTCTAAACACTGTGTTGCCAGTTTCCACTGAGGGAGAATCATCATGGAGGGAGAAGCCACATCCTGTTTCCTGAAACACCTCACACTAACCATTACTCTTTACCCCAGTGTGACTTGGGAGTTATATGGTCACTGTGACCTCGAGTGCTGAAGAACTTTTGCAGTGTTCCCATGAATTTTGTGATAATCCACTAAAACACTGAAGCAGTCACATTTCCCCACTTCTGTAAATTGAAATGAAAAGCATTTTTTCCCTAAGTTAAATTAATTATACCCTTCATCCTTGCAAAGCTACTTTCAGATGGAGTATTCAGCCATGTCATCCACATGCTGTGTGGCCTGTCTATTCCAGCCACAGTGTTCAGTCTTGAGGTCCCCTTCAACAAATAACTGCCTTTTCCTTCTTTGGCAGAGAAATTTTTATTTGGAGGAAAAGTTTTTTGGTTTTGTTTTAATGGGTAGAACTTAACTATAATTAATGTTGCCCATAGTGTTCTCTCCTTGTCATTATTTGTATTTTGTAAACATTCATTTTACAAAAGTTTGCTAAGCTCAGAAACTAATCGGGGAACTCAGAAACTAATAGGGATGGACCTTGTTAAAGATACTTCCTTTTCATCCTTCTTTGAGAGCTGCTTTTTGAGTTTCACCACTTCCATGGTCTTTGTTCACTTCAACAGTGCTGTGGAGAGGGCTTTTTTGGGTCTGGGTTTTTTTTTTCAATCAAGAGAATGCAGTAACATAGCAAAGTGGCTTCACGAATCAGGCATATTTTGTAGTTGCTTATGTATATCAAAATTTTCTCCCAAAAAATGAAATTGGACTTTTCCCACAAATATTATTTTCTATTAAAAGATATTGATTTGCACTAATTATATTCCTGTCCTTTATAGGCTCAATGATTGTTTCTATATTTTGGCAATGACTGACATTTGACTCACTAACCTGTAGTTCCCTAGGGCATCTTGGTTATCCTTGTGAAGTACTCCCAAGTATTAAGATTATTCTCGTCCATTTTATTCCCTACTTATTCTACTTTTTTTTTTTTAAGATGAAAAATTAGTGCCCAGCGCTTACCATGGAGAATTTGTAAGATTCTTGGGTGCAAATCCTCAAGAACTGCTTACTTAAAAAGAAAGTTAAACATTGATGTAGTGTATTTAATAGCCCATTTATCTAGTAGCGTACAACAAAGTGTTCTCTCTGGATATGTATATAATCTGCTTTTTCCAAAGTATAAATTATAAGTATTTTCAAGTAGTATTGCCATTTCAGTATCACTTAAATATCACGTCTATCAAGTAAATGGGTTTGTTTTATTGCTACCAAATCATGTCTCTTATACATGTATATAAAAATTTGGAAGCTCTGTTTTCATAAATATTCAAAACATTATTTTTCTTGACAGATGTTGATTTTTCCCTTGTGTTCTTAGATTTTCTCATCAGTTTTCTCTATTTTATAAATTCTAATTTACACTGACATCTATTTCTCCTGTTTCCCTTTCAGTCATTTTCCTTCAATGGCAATTGCTGCCTTCATTTATCCACTGAGTTGCAGTTTTAAACAGTGTCTAATAAAATTTGTTCATTAATAAATCCCAATTTCTTTAAATATTCTGCCCTGGTTTTGGCTGGGATACAGTTACATTTTTTCCTAGTAGCTGGTACAGTGCTGTGGTTTGGATTTATGATGAGAATAATGTTGATAATGCATTGATGCTTCAGTTGCTGACTTTTCAGATTCTCAAGCTGCTCTGCCAGTGGAATCTGGAAGTGCCTAAGAAGTTGGGAGGGGTCACAGCCAGGACAGCTGCCCCAAACTGACTAAAGCAATATTCTGTACCATGTGACAGTGCTGAACAATAAAACTGGGGTAACTTGGCCAGGAGGGGAGGATCGCTGCTCGGGGACTGACTGGGCGTCAGCCAGCAGGAGGTGAGCAATTGCATTGTGCATCACCTTTTTTTGTATATTCTTTCATCTTTTACTGTTATTATCCCTTTCTTTTCTGTCCTGTAAGACCGTTTTTATCTCAACCCATGTGTTTAACCTTTTTCCGATTCTCTCCCCCATCCCGCTGCAGGGGGATTGATCTATCAGCTGTCTGGTACCTGCTGGGTCAAACCACAACATATTCCTCGCACTAATTAACTTTCTTTAGCCTTGGCAAAATTGCCCTTCTACATGAACTGTGCTTATGTGTGCAACAAACTATTTTGAGATTATCCTGCTTTCTTCTATCAACATCAATGAGTTATTAACATTGTTTCCAATGCATCCTTCCACATCAGTCCAGTGATTAATTCATCACCAGTTACGTTGTACTCCAGTTACGTTGTACTCAAGTTACATTGTGAAATTACTCTAAGAAATGATAGACTGCTCTAAAAACTTGAATAATATTTTGCTGTTTGGCAGCAGAATGCCTCTTGTATCTGCTTCCATAGTCAAAGTCCTTGCTAATATAATTTCATTTCTCTCCAGATATATAAACTGGACTAACTTAGTTAAGGACTAACTCTAGTTCTCAAGAAACTAAAGCCAAAAGGTAGAAAAAGGAAGTTGAATTTACTGACAAATTGCTCAAGGGAATGAAGTCAAAATTTAAATTTTGGCAACCCCCCTTCAAAACAGAAGACCCACAGGTTCATACCTGCAAACAGAAGCCATGAAAACCAAAGTCCATTTCCTCAAAATATCCATTTGACGTGGTATGACACATGGTGCTGAAGAAGAAAGCATAACGAATATCCCAGGTCTGTAAGGTCTCAGATACACTTGAATTCCCTTTCCAGTTGTTTTTCCATTGCTTTACTGCCACTGAAAATACTGGTGAGGGGAGGCTGTCGATGACTTCCAGAAATTTAACCTCTGCTCTTTACTCTGAGCAAGTTGATGGCACATTCTACACACAGGTTTGTGATGAAAAACAAAGACATTTTTGCATTCTTTTCATACTTTTAGTAAGTGCTTTCCAATAAGCCTATTTCTGTTTATTTTAACAGCAATGAAACCAATAGGGTTCAATAAAATTAGTATTTGTAAAAGTTAAGAAATGATACCTTTCCTTATCTCCAGAGAATATTAATTTCTTCCACATAATTTCACTAGTTCAAAGCAGCCTTTCTACCTGGATTATCTGACTGTTCTCTTGGGTTTGAATAAAACAGGGAATTTTAAAAGTATTTGGAAATTTGTTCTGTTTTTTGCCTTTAGCTGGTATCTGTGTAACATGGATCATTGGCCAGTTAAATCAAAGGGCCTATGCTGTGAGTCTTATTTTTGTTACATTAGAAAACTTTTATGGCAAAACCAGATTTCATAGTACCTCTTTATAACGGCAAAGCCTTGAGATGGAATTTTCTTTTGGCAGTTTTCATGACACCTTCTGTATTCATTCTTCTATCACAGTTTGAGTCTCTGGATTTCACTGTTTATGAGAGCCATGCAAAAATACCAGCAAGTGCTGATTAGAAATTAATTTTGGAGTTAAAAACCTACTAGTATTATTCAGTGGGGACTAGATTGACTCCAGATACTGACTCTAAGAACTGAAACAGGCATCTGGGTGACTGGGCAAAGCAATTTGTGATGGAATCAGAGCATAGCAATGCTTTTTAAGGCAACTAATTTTTTTGTCTTGATCAGAACAACAAGGTATCTATGCTGGAATTGTAAAGCATATGCATGTACAAAGGGGATGCTGCTAGCTTTCATCTTCTTACCTCAGGATTATGAGTCCAACACACTAAACCTTAGTTCAGTTACAGTGAGAATTCAATTTAGGTGTAACTTGACTAGAACCATGGGGTATTTTTACTGTTTCCTATGTTGTGTGCACTAAAATCTTCAGCTGAGGAGCTGTATGTTCAATATTCTGTCTTGGCTGATGTACCTCCTTTCAGCTATAACTAGGGAGAATTAAATTATCATTGCTCTACAGGAACAACTTATGTTTAATTAAAGTCTGTGTCTTCTGCAAACCTCCATGTCAGACTCTCACAGCCTTTAGAACTGCAAGAGGAAAGGAGGAAAGCAGAGCAGCCGTGGAGTCCCTACACTGCAGCACCTACCAGCTCTGCAGAGGCCATCATAACTGTGTGTTGTCCGGGATACAGGGACGTGGCTTAATTAGATGACATCTTTGTTTAGTAGGACATCTAGAGACTATCTGAGGTATAACTAATCCAGTACAGGTCAGTCTGCCTAATGTAACCACCTCCACGTAAAGGACTGGCTTCCATCTTCAAGCTTCATAAGCATGTAGAGTTACTGAGGGAAAAACCTTCTCTGGCTTCAGGGAGTGAAGGGGGTCATACCTTTGCAACAGGAGATCTAGTTCTGTTTTGCATATCTTTGCTGAGGATCAGGGCCCTTATTGTTCATTTACTTTCACAAACACCTACTGATTTCTACCAAAAATACAACCTATCAATTAGGTTTTCAGGCTGATGAGAGGATGATGAAAACAGTGTTGCTGAGAATAATCTACCTGCGAAAGCTGCCTAGCGTTCCTAGCCTTGAAATTAGCTTAGTAGTCATACAGAAGTCCAAAAGCCTACCTCATTTCTTATAAAGCTCCTGGGGTTTGAGGAAAAAGTTAATGATCTCCTCTGGGACTTCACTGGCCTCATTACACTGATCCACTTGGAATTCCGCTTCTCAAGGATGCAGGACCCAGTGTATAGGCTCTCCCTAACAGAATTGTACTTTTTTTCTTGCCTTTCAAATCTAGATCACTTTATTTGCAGGATAACACAAGGAGATCAGATGCAGAGGAGTGGTATCTGTGGGCCCATACACACCTGCTTGCCTGCCTGTGAAAGGCAGTATGACTGCCAAAGACAGACTTTGAGATTTGAGAGGTTTGAATGCTTGTTTGAACATTGGAGGAGGCTCAGAACAAGGAAGCAGTATAAAAACAGAAAAATGACATTATTTCTCTTTACTGTAAAGAGGAACCATAAGCCACAAGGCAGGATCGTGACAGTTGTGTTCAAACTGATACACACCAACAATGGCATAAAAGCCAATAATCATCTTAAAATTAAAACCTATTGCTAGAGGTATAACAGTTTTTAAGAAAACATTGTCTTTTATGCATGCATTTAGGCAGGTAGGCAGAGAAAATGGAAGTGGCCACATGATACTAACCATAGACACAATATCCAAATAATTTTTGCAAAATGCCATTGTGGTGTCACAGTTAATTACTTTCTGACAAAATATGAAGTCCTATATCAGGTATTCCTTAGAAATAGTAACGAATGAATCTCTATGTGAAGCAACCTATTATTTGTATTCAGACTTGCTGTGTAGCTGTTGTGAGGGGACCTTCTGCCTTGCCCATTTCATGCTGAGCCGCCACTCAAAGCCATGAAAGCCTGGCAGCTGATTGACACTGAAATTACGGTTTCTCTCAACCATTCTTCAGATGCCCGTCTGCAGCAAGTAAGTGTGGAACGACTTTACAGAGTAGGCACTCAGCAATAATTTCTCCAAATAGCCTCTACCAGGTAATTATTTCTCTTAGCCTGATTCTGATGTGAAGAGGATGGCTACAGGACTGGTCTTGGATACAGCAGAGTCAGTTCATCATACTGTCATTCAGGAAAGTAATTTACTCCTTTGGGGGTCTATTATACCTTTTCACGAGTTCAGTTAGAACTTTGTCCTCCAAATGCAAAGTACAGCATTTTATTATTTGTTTCTCTAAGCATGACTAGCAGTTTTGTTTGAAAAAGGAGAGGGGAGAGAGGGGAAGAGCGGCTGTGATGAGGGAAAACATCTGATAAAGTGGTAGAAACGTATATAGAAAAGATGCCACCACTTTGGCAGCTGTTCCGGAAAGCAGGCTAAGGAGTAGTGCAAGTCCTAAAAAGACTTGGAAGAACTTGGGCGAGCAGAGAAAAAAATGAGGTGTTACATGCTTTCAGAAGACTGTCTCGACCTGAGACTACAAACCTGTAATTATGCTGACCTTTTCACTTAAAAGCTAATCTAAGATCCTAATGCTTCATTGTGGGGGTAACACAGAAAGTAAGATAAAATTTTTCCTGGAAAAGTATCAGCAGTGATCTTTAAGAGAGGGAATACCTTAATTTCTGATATTTTTTTGAAGTTTCTCTCAGAAAGTGAAGAGTAGCAGCCCTCTGGAGCTGACAAGTATTTCACTCCTTTCATCTGCCACTTGCAAAAGGGATATGAAACATTTATTTTCCCAATCTTCCCAGAATTGCTAATAGATTGCCAGAACCAACCATTCATATTGGGTGGCTTTTTAAATGAAGGATTAGTCCTTCAATATTTTATTTTTCTCTGGAATTGCTCTGTAAGCTTGACAAGAAGGAGGTAATATGTAAAAGACTGCAGGAAAAGCAATTTGTCCAGTGACAAAGAGATATGGACAAGCAGTTCTAAGTGATATTTTTTTTCTCCACCTCCTGCTCTGTGTGTATATATAGATGTATACAGGTGTGTGGGAGAGCTGATGGAGACAGACTGGCTGTCAGAACCACCAGCTTTGTCAAAATTGTCATTGAGGACTTTTGCAAGCCAGCAGATTCCTGACAGAATCGAACTGTTGACAGGAAACTATACAGGGGAATGTATCTTGCTGTTACCAATATGGCTGTGTGTTAGAAAAAACCCCTGAGCGCTCAGTAATACACATGGACAATGCTCACAAGCTGGTTTGGAGACAAACAGCAGCCCTGTGAGGATTAGAGAGCAGTCTGTTCTGCAGCTTTCCTCTGCTTGGTCACTGTGTTGAGTTCAGTCTGGAAGTACTGAAGCGAACAAAATGTAGATATAACAGCATTTCTGGAAAACAGCACGTTGTTTTTGAAAGGTCACTGAAAAGTCCGTCCTTGGGGAGGATTCACAGTTTCTACTTTCCAGCCTGGTGTCTGTCCCCAGGTGTGAACACGTGAAGTGCATGTCCCTTCTCTGTCGCTTTGTGTTGAAACAGCTCTTTGGGAGCCGTTCTCCTGTTCTCATTTGAATTTCAACCTTTATGGTCAAAACAGAAAGGAAGGAGGTTTACCTGTGTGTTATATATTCTGTTCTTCCATGCTGCTCTCCAGTGATGAGTAAGATGACATCAGTACATTATACATGGAAGAGACTACTGGTATGGCTCTTGTAAGAAGCTTCAAGAAGCTCTCCTGGCTCCAAGTCAGACTCACCTCTGGCCAAGGCTGAGCCAATTAATGCCTCTGGAATAACATATTTACGACAGGAAAAAACTGTTGACCAAGTTCTTTTGTTTTGGGGTTCTTCTGTTTGGGAGCGGAGTGGGACATGAGAGACAACCATGTGGAT
>NW_010402239.1:8429-40282 GCF_000710305.1 Buceros rhinoceros silvestris
AGTCCTTTGAGATCAATGATGGGGCTGAATACCATCTGTGACCTGTGGCAGACTCCATACCAGAGCAGGGGATTGCTCCTGAAGCAAGCTGTGACTCTGGACTGTTGGAGTGGTCCTTCACTGGGAAGACTACAGCCCAAAGAAGGGTCCCACACCCATGCTGGTGGGCAAAGTTCATGTAGGACTATCACCTGTGGGAGGGACACCATGTTGCTGCAAGGGAGGACTGGGAAGAGTTTTCTTCCCGAGGAGGAGGGAGTAGCAGAAACAGCATTGAACAGACTGAGTCTGACCGTAGCTCCCATTTCCTGCCTCCCTGCACCTCTGGAGGGGAGGAGGTAACAGTGCTGGGCCTGGGAAGAAGGGAGAGGCGGGGTGAACTTAAGATCTATTTGTGTTTATTACTGTCATACTCTGATTCAATCAGAGAATTGGTGGTGGTTTTGTTTAAACTAACTTGATTTTGTTTCCCCAAGTTGAGTCTGTCTTTTGCCCATGACCATAACTGGTGAGTGATCCCTCCCCGTCCTCTGTCACAACTCTCAAGCCTTTTGTTGTATTTTCTCCTTCCCATCCCACAGGAGGGGGTTAGTCGTGAGTGAGCAGCTGCACAATTGCTTTGTTGCCAGCTGGGTAGGCTTAAACCACGACTTGTGAAATGACTGAAAACCATTTACATCTCTGCTAAAGTGCATGTTCCAGTTTCTTAGCTTTGGATTGATGACAAAACTCTCAGGATTTGGAGAATGCAATTTCCAGAAATCTTCTGCTCTGTGTGCAGGTCTGGTCAAAGAGAGTTCCTGCTTTTTTGCATCGAGACTGGAAATCCTTCTGTCATTGTGAAATGTTATTGCAGTAAAGCTGTAATTTGGAGGTGTAGTGGCTAAGCATAGAGATGAAGTTAGAAAGAACAGGTTTTATACAAACAAGTGGCTCATGAGGTGCTTAGATCTCACTGAGAGAAAATGCCAGATTATACTTTCTCCTTCCAGATGCTAAGTGGGAGTCCCCTGTACACCTGTTTAACTCCGCAGTAACACGCATTGCATCTGTGTGTATTCAGCAACTAATCTGGTATGGATGTAATGTCTTTTTGTGACTTAAATGTAGAGACAACTGAAGTGTGAATTTGCAGTAAAATAGGTATAGTTACGCTCTGGTAAAGATTACCAAATACCTTCCAGTCCTGGTTGGAAACCACAGCTCCCATCCCTCTTCACCAAGTCTTTGCGTTTCTCTGGCCATTTAATTGAATTTTAGATACCCAAAGGCATCTGAAGAAAATCCAGTCAGAGAGGGAGAGAAAAGGTTAACACTGCAGGAGCTCACAGAAGATGGGGGTCTAATTTGGTTTCTCTGGGGGTACTAGGCTATGCTGGGCAAAAAGAGATGCATTTTTATTACAACCCATGCAACAATGAGGTTATATTGCAGCTGCCACTGCAAAAACTAGTGCTTTAGTCTAGGCAAATGAGGCCTGCAAGTGATCAGGCAGAAAGGGACAGGAAAAGTGGTAGTGAAATATTTGCCGTGACAAGATGAAACTATCAGCAAATCCTGTCTGTTTCTCTGGAATGAGTAACAAGATGCCGAAAACTTCTCAGATGTACAGTAGGACCTTGGCTGCAGGCAGTGAAATTGCAGAATCTCCCTGAAGTGCAGGATAAGAACATGGAAAAATAGTTTTCTCTGACTGAGAGAAGGGGACTGAATTGACTGGAGTATGAGCGTACATACATCCGCTACTCAGAAGACATGGTCATGACTAAAGGCTTCGTCACATCATGAAGTGTATACTAATGCAAAGAAGTTTTCTCCTTCAGCCTTTCCACTCCATACTTGTGTCTGCAGCAGGATCTGTGCATCTCCTTTTCCTTCATGGAGGAGCAAAACAAAGCACTGATGGATTTCAGACCTCTAACAGCAGCAAGTTAGCTCTTATATGCATTCCCCCTTCTTTCTTCCAAGTCAGTATAATGAACCTAGCAGTCAAACTGTCCTGACTTACTGCTAACACTTCAGGTGCAAGAAAGGACTATAGGAAATGGGCAGTAAGGAAACCCTCTGAGTCACAGTACCTCCTGATGTGCAATTGTAATTGAAATCATAGCTTTTGAAATTACAGCAATGGAGAGGCCTCTGCAGGAAAAGATAAGGTTACCCATACCCTCCACTGTTCTATAGAAAATGATCTCTCAAGACGTCTGCTACAATAGCACTGTTTCTAATGTGTACAAATTATTTCAAAAAGAAGTTCAGCAGTGCATATTAGACACCTTCCAACATCTATAAAGCCTTTCTGTTAAAAACTGTGGTGCAAAAACTGAAGTTACTTCCTTATTCTCTATCACTAGGGACACTTGCAAGGTACCAGTAGTTTTAGTGCTCAGAAGTAGTTTGTTCACTTATTCCTTATTCCGCACCTAGACTGAATGCTCTTTATGCAGCATTTGGTTGCTGTAAAGGTGATTGTAAGGCTGCAGATGGTGTTCTATGTCACCAGGAGAAGAGTAAGTACCAATAGCAGATCACATCTTGCTCAAATGCCTCTTTGAGATGCAGCACTTCTGGCAGCTAGAACTAAGGCTTTGCCCTCCAGAAAAAACCCTTAACTGTTCTTGTAAACACATCTACCTGTTACAACACAGTCATACAGTATTGTCTCACATGAAAGGGGAAGATGAGTATTTCAGTCAAAGACATTTCACCTTTAGATCAACAAGAGAAAGCAAGGAGTCTTTGTGCAAGAGAACAAGGGATGCCTATCTGTCTTTTTGCTGTTATGGTCTGCTTGGTAATGAACACAAGTGGGTAGGTTAGAGATCTGGCAAACAATTTAGAAGACAAAAATTAAACTTGTAACGCTTTCATATAATTTATAGCATGTGGAAATGTAATAGTTCAATCTCTACATCCCTTTTTTGAAAAAAAAAAAGCTCAAATATAGCAAAAGTTTTCATCAGATTTCCCCTATTTGGTAACGAAATGAAGCAAAAGACAATGCATTCTTTTTAGGAAAAATTGTCTCTTAAATGTATTTTTAGATGCTACCACTCACCAAGATTTGCAAAGTGCAGCTGCCATGCAAAGCAGGACTTTGAAAATCAAGTAACAAGTCTGTGATGTGTCCGGTCAAATAAAAGGGAAGTTAAAAAAACTCTTATCTCATTTACCTGAATAGTTCAAATTCCATCATGTGATCCTACTTAAAGGAGTTGGAAATGAAATATGCTGAAGACAATGTTTGCTTACCTTTGATATAGGTGCATCATACCTATGGCTGATGTCCTTATGAATACAGTGTCAATAAGAAAAAGCTGCTTCATATAAATCTGCTTATTATAAGACACCTTTTTTAAAAAAAAAATCACACAAACAAGAATCACATACGACTATTCTATGAAATATCCTGAGGAGTACACAGGAAGAGATGCCTTTTCCGTTATGCCACAGAGAAGCAAAGAGGCGCGCAAGCAAACTGACTCAAAAAAATTTCTCCTATTTTTTCTGCCCATTGAAAAGTGGCTCATATGCCATTTGTTTGGTTCAGCTTTCAAAAGGGGTTTATGTAGCTCTTTATTTTAGATCGAAACATAAAGTTGTGAAAGGATTTTGTTGTTGACTTGGCTGGGAACTCCCTTTTCCAACTTTAGGTTCTTTTCCTCAACATGAGCAATGACTATTCTGTGGAAGGTGTGATGAATTTTAAACCTCCCCTATCAGGTGAAACATAGTTGCCTTCAGGGATAAATGGATATTAATTCTATTAAAAATTACTAACAGTAACCTCCTCTCTATTGCTGATGGTTTTCTCCCATTCTCGTGCATACACTGGGCTTTTATCAGATAATTTCCTTCAGCTGAGGATTGAAGGAAATACTAAGATGACTTTGGAGTGGTGGTGGGATGGAAATCCTTTGAACATCTGACAGAGTAAAGAAGCCTATATTTTTGTAAAAGTTTGAATTTTTGCCCAGTAGAATTTTAAAAGTATTCCTACAAGGGAAGAGCAAGACTGCTGACAAAAACTGTCAGCTTCGTTGACCTATTTCCCATTTCATGAAAATATTTTTAATGGTTTTGAGCATTGCAGAACCTGTGGTACTTGTTTTCTTTCCTGTGCATTCATAGAAGGCATTTTATTCGCGGGCCTGGATGCAGATGTTTCACTGTATCATGCAAGTCCACAATGACTTTGTCAGCCCGATGACAGTTTTCTTGTATACTTTCCTTTTGTGGTTTTGCTGAAGAAACCTGAAGGAAGAAAGAGTTACCAATGACCTTCTGGCCCTCTTCCAGGCCCTGTCTCTAACAGTTACCAATAGCTGATGTTTGGAAAAGGGCAGGACTTACAACTCTAAAATGCTGGGTTTCTTTCAAAATTAATGCCAAATTCATTCTGATGATGTTGAGGACAGGCATATCCATTAGTGGCTCATCTTCTTCAGGAGCCCAAGCAATAGCAGGGATCATAGAGCTGAGGAGATCTCAAGGGTCAACACACACAGTTTGCAGCAAGCAGCTGTTACACTCATTGATCTTATTTCTCCCATTTTCCAGGGAGCCAACAAGGCTCAGTGTTGTCTCTGGAGAAGCTAATCTTGGTAACAGACTGCAGCAGCTGCCTTTAAAGTCCCATGGAGGTACCATGACAAGTAAAATCAATCTCTCCTCCAGCAGAAGCAAGGGTCGGTTTCTCATCCTTCATTCAAAGCACACTGAAGTTTTCTGGCCCAGGTGGGTATGCTTTGCACCAATCTCATCTCTGAATTTGGCCCCTTGACTGCAAACAGGAAAAAAGCAAGCCAGTGCCATAGGAAAGAAGACTTGAAAACTCTCCCCTCCCCCCTGCCACATCCCGCCTTGAGTTTCTCCTAAATGACATTACTGAGAACTGCATCAAATTTATGGCTATTGAAATGCAGATGTTACAGTCTTTCACTGCGTCAGGACAAAGATGACTGCATTTTCATGTCTGTTTTGCACATAAATATGTATATTATCCCAGTGCCCCCGCTTCCGCCAAAATGATAGCAATTGATGTTCAAATAGGACAGGCTATGCAACACAAAAACCACAAATAAATTATGCTCATGAAATGCTCTCTTCCCTTTCCTTGTTTCTGGTTTTTCTTTTCCTCCGTTATACACAGAGCTCAGGCCAAGCAGGATCCCTCTGGCTCCATGTGTGGGCGGCCAATCTGGTTTTCTCCCAAGATGACAGCTGCTTGCTTTTCATTAAGGAATATGACTGCCCTCACCTGGTGAGAACAACGCTTGGAAACTTGCCATCCCCGTGATCTCATCGCATATGAGCGTCTGTGTCACTTATGACAGCTGAGCAATATCTGCAAAACAAAGGGTCACCCACTACATAGGAGCACAGTTGCTAAAAGAAGTTCCTTAAAATAGCTCCTGCTGTCTGACTTAAAATGCAAATGTGGTATAGTTGACATTACTAGATTAAATGAAAGACTGTTTTGGCATTTATTCTATTGTTACAGATTTGAAGGCATTTAATGTCCTTATTTTTAATCCTGTCATGAATTTCTGTGATTATTCACAGAAACAGAGCTATCTAGTGTTCCTGTGCAAATCTGCTTAGTCTATCATACTTGATAAGATACTATTTTGGAAAAAAATAATCTCAGGGTGTACTTCAGGTAAGTCAAAAAAGGTATTTTAAGTGTAAGAAAAATTTGTTAAAATGTTTATTTTTCGTTTTTACTTTTCTCAATATTGTTGCTTTGTAAGATGTGATTTTACAACTTTAAAGGTAAAATAAAAATAGCAACTTCATTGAAACATTTCTGATCAACTCAAAACCAAATGCCTTCACTCATATATTTTGTGGAGAATTTTGGAATGGAGGACTTTCATTTCTATCTCAAAATAGATTTCAGAAGTCTTCAGGCCCTCTTTGAAACAAGAATTTTGCTCTCTGAACAGCCATCAATGTGGAACAATCAGATGCTGAAAATACTGACTGGGGTGACAGTTGAATTTGTCATATCCAGTAAACTAATTCTGCCATAGTATGAAAAACTGTAAGTATTATAGTGTAAGATCCATTTTATTAATTGCTCTCTTGGAAACTGTTTACAGATGTTTCCCCACTGCATTCAGAGAAAGCTGAAATACACAGAGTACCTGGGGTCCAGCTGACTCACATACACAAAAGAGGAGTCAGCCACTTTAGCTGGATTCAGAAAAATACCACGTTAAGTCTATCCACAGTTAGTAAAATGTTTAAAGTTGATCTTAAATATTTCATTCAGATGGAGCTTTTACTGGGTTCAAGTCTTTTTAGATGTACAGCCCGGACACTGGGAGGCAGCACATGCATGCTTGTGAACAGTGAAGATACGAAAACAGCTCGAGTGTCTCCATATTCACTTCTTGAGACCTCACCCATTACCTAACGGTTAACGTTGAATTGTTCACACCAAGGCCATGACGGTTTCTGTCATTTATACATAGGGACTGTGTAGTGTAACTCAATATTGCTGAGAATCTATGTCTGGATTGGAACAGATCTTAAAGACTACATAGTTCCAACCCTCCTGCCATGGGCAGGGACACCTTCCCCTAGATCAGGTTGCTCAAAGCCCCGTCCAGCCTGGCCTTGAACACTTCCAGAGAGGGTCCATCCACAACTTGTCTGAGCAGCCTCTTTCAGTGTCTCATCACCTTCACAGTAAAGAATTTCTTCCTAGTATCTAATCTAAAGCTACCTTCTTTCAGGTTAAAAATGCTACCCTCCTCTCCTCTTCCTCTCCTCTCAAAAACCCAGCTCTAGCTTCAATTCAATTTGGTTTACGTATAACTTTTTCCTAAACCAAGGTTTCAAATAGGAAAGTGTCCCTCACCTGCCCCACCATTATCACAAGGCTTTTTCTAAGGACCATGTTCCTTCACAGCTTGTTTTTCATCTCTCTTTGGGGGTTTCTTATTTAATTTATTGCACATACCCCTTAGGAAAACAAAATTCAGTGTATTCCTTCATCTCGATTCTCAGTGTGTATTTTCTGCATTAATGGTGACAGCTTGTGATATGAGTGTTCAGCACAACAGTGTTATCACAGCATTCAGATTCTATAGATAATTCACTGTTAATTGTTAACTGTTTCATGTCTTTGCTAACTTCAGAAGTAGCAATACTCGCCCACCAGTTCCAACGGGAATTACCGCGAGGGCTGATTATAAAAACAAAATCTTGTGGAAAGGCTTCACTGTGTATTTGGGTCTCCTCTGGAGACATCTGGCTATTTGACTGGCACTCAAGATCCAGCCAGCCTTTGCAGAAACTCAGTAGTGCATTTTGTCAACTGGAAAGCAGTTCTTCAACTTGCCAGAGGCCTTCTCCTCATATGAGAGCACCTTTTCCTCTTCCTCTGGGTCATTCTGTTCTGCCAGAGCTCATCAGGAAGATTCAGCATGGGAAAAGAGACTCCATTCCCCACCACAACAAAGGTAGTAGATCTGTGACTCATTTTAGCTGCTCAGTTATGGCTTGTTCTTACAATTTCTGATGTGGTCAGGATTTCTGTACAATCTTACATTTCCGAAGAGCTTGTGCTTATTCTGCCGATCTTTTCTGCCATTCCCAGTTGCTTTTCTGACCTAAGTAGTGCCACTCAGGAATGTCATGCTTTTCCCCGAGTCTTCTATCTGTGTGTACCTTAGGCATGACATGCAATTGCAAATCTCAGTTTCTTCAGCCTCTTCCACAGACATTTCAATGCCTTTAACTTGCATCAGTATATCCATATCTACAAGCTCAGGTCAAGCGAAGAACCTATAAACTGGCTTCCTGTCCACTTTCATCCTGAAGTTCTCAGCGATGCACAAATCTTCAGAGGTCCTCTGCCAGCTTACATAGCCACCCTTTTTTTCCCCTCTAGCTCGTAGCTGGCCAAAACTCAATGACAGGCTCCAAACCATGTTATTTTGCTTTTTATCAAATATCAGTCAGTTCTGTATGATTTGCATCACTGAGTTAGATTCTGCAGTGTTACTGTCTTGAACACCCAAGATAGCAGTGACAAGCTGACCTTTGAGGTCGTCTTCCCTGCCAATCAGTAAAATTATGTTATTGAATTCAATAATGTAACCCAAATGGGACTTTTTTCCCCTGAGATTATACATTATCTGAGACAAACTATTCTCCCTTCAGCTTAGAATGGGGTAGAAAATAGGAAAAAAATATCTTGCTACCCTATCCACAATGATCCACGGTTTGCACGCTTTGCACCGTGCCAGTATACCAAAAGTTACCAGCATGAGGAAACGACCCCTTCGAAGCTATCTTCTCTGTTAGCAGGAGTGGAGAGGGAAGGACCATGGAAAAAAGCTCCTTAAGTCATATATGAGATTGGAGATGACCTAAGCCTGAGCTGAGAAAAATAGCAGTACCAGATTTGGTGTAAACTACAGAAAATGAGAGTAGTAAATAAGCTCAAGGTAGTTGTAAATATAGCTAGTTTCTAGAGGGGATCTTAAATGGCACATTGTCAGAAGTAAATAGAGCCAAAGAGCAGAGAAAAGGCTTTTGTCACAGTTAGAAACAATCCTACAGCAATCTAAATTAACGGATTTCAATTTGAGCAATGTGACAGTCACGTTTAAAAGGTTAATGGAAAGGATACTTTCTGCAAGTCTCTCTTGGTGTGTGGATTATACCTAGATGATACACTAGTGCACGTGAAAGCCCTTGAACAGAAATAGATATGTTCACAAGTGCTCTGTGTGAGCTTTAGTACTGATCCACAGTGAGGAAAAAACCTGAAGCCTTGTTTCAGAAAAAGTGATTTTTTTTTTGTCAAGAGAGAAGACACAATCCGCATACAGGATGTTAACTTTGCAGAAGAAAACAGATCTCCACACCTATGGAAGTCTTAACTGCTTTTTTTATTGTTGCTGCGTGTGCTAGTGTTGGTGGGGAAAGAAAAACTGCCCTCATGCATTTCAGTAACAAGATGGCTATTGCCTCTGCAAAGTCAGAGAGCAGCTGTGCGGAGCAGCTGGGGTGGAGGGGTTTTGTGAGTATCCTGTGATAGCAAGGAACTTTTAGTGTGCTCCAAAGGAAAAACAATTCTTATTTTGAGTCACGTGTGAAAGGAATATTGTGCAAGAGTAATATTGCTTTTTCTTGGATTTTTCAAAGAAACAGGGCTTTGCAAATAATTGCCTTAAATAAAGACTAATGTGTTGTTTATTTTTCTTCTAAAGTACTCCATCAGTTTCTGCTCATGGAAGCCACCAGAGAGCTCTGCCTCACTGCTCTCGTGCAGATAGACAAGGGAGAACTGCTTCATTTTATACAAAGTATAATAGATGCTGCTGTGTGTTTGGGAAGGATGAGCACTTCCAATTTTACTGTGGCTTCTCTGCAGGTGCAGCGTGCTGTGGGAAGGTAATAGCAGTTCTGCCAGACCACTTTGAGATGTCTGACATGCAATTGCTTTTTGCTGACATGCATTTCTGCTGCTTGAGGAAAGAGCATTTTCAGTTTTTGCTAAAGGAGAGCTCTTTGCTTTCCCAAAGGACTCTGAAAGACTCATTCCATTTTCTCACTGAAGGCAAAGGAAATACTCCCCTTGACTTCAACCGGAGTTGGGTCTAAGCCCAAACAAGGGCTGATGAATGAGCTGAATCAGCTGCAAGTGTTCTCTGTGGATGTAATTGCCATCTTTTATGTAGAGCTGAGAAAGAAGGGGGATTGGGTTTTTGTCCTGCTTCCACTACCTTCTGTATGCCTGATTGAGAAAGCGCAGGATCGGGATATGTTTCACTCCCAATCTTAGCTCTTTGTTTCTTTCATGGTCACTGCAACAGGGCACCAGTAGCCTCTGCCTCTTTTTCTTCTGCATCGCAGGTCTCTGTGCTGCATATCATTAATTACCTGTTCATAGTGAACTTGCTGTACATGTGCAATGTACCCTGCGTGTATGAGTTCTGGGTGCTAAAGAGCATTAAACAGGTTTCCAGTCACATATCCCATTCCAGTTTTCCAGGAAAGCCAACTACATTGTTGATATATCCAGAATTTTTATTCCTTTTGATATTGTTCTGAGGACAAAGGGATTTTTTGTGTAGTCACTGCTAATTCTTGTATTTCTGATATGAAACAACAAAATCAAAAGGAATACTCAGTGCATTTAAAAATGCAACAAAAAATTTTTGTTAAATATAAACCAAGCATTTAATAATGTATATACACTACGAAGCATATTAATTTAACTATATATGTTCTGACTAAATATTGTCGGCCAGAAGAAATATCAAAACAGCAACTACTAGCAAGTAATTTTAGAAATCTGTAAGGTGTATTTTAGCCTTATAAGACTGACACTGCAGGGTGCTGTATACCAGTATTGTGTTCAATGGAAAGGTTTGCACTGCTAACCATGCACAGCAAGAAAATACCAGGTCAGTTCTATAGGTGTGACACATCTGAGATTGTCCCAATCCTTGGAAAAATCAAGGCATTATTTTTTTTTCATGAAACTAAGAGGTTCCTCCATAAACTTGCCAAAAGAAATTGCATGGCCAGAAGAAACTGCATTTATGAATGGTAGATTTGACAGTCCTGGAAATTGGTAGCACAGATGCATGTAGAGCAAAGACAATAAAGTTTCCCTGCCTGACAGTGGTGTTGTGCCTATTGGTTGTTCTGGAAGGACATTCTTCTGCAGAGGAACAAAGTGCTGGGCATGAATTATTCCATATTCGTCTCCAAGATAGCCAGCCAACAGCTTATGCATTTCTTGCCATCACAGTTCATTTCAAATTTAATTAATTTTCAAATAAGCCACCAAGCACAGATCAATAAAGGATATATTGGCCATTCTTAGAAAATTTTGTCACAAGACTTTTTAAACAAAATTCTCACTGTTCTCAAAAATGGCTTTTAAAATAAGTTGCTATAGTTTTTTTGTCCTTTGTCTTTTATTCAATGAAAGAAAGTTGTGTGTGACTTGGAAAAAAAGAGAAGTAAAGAGACTGGCGTTTTTTCCCATGCAGTTCTTAGTCCCCATGTATACTGGGTGCTTTCCAGTCTAGTCTCTGGTGGGAAGTGGTTCCATCTCCATTTCTAGAACATAATCTAATTTTGCTTCCCAAACTACATACTTCCCATACTACATACCAACATCTGAGTGGAGATGGCGGTCCTGGACTGGATTCGCTCTCTGATCTGTACTTCTAAATCCTGATCAAGGTTCCTCTGTAGCTCAAGTGATCATTTGGACAATGCATTCAACATGTGTATTTCTTCGATATTATTCTGCCTTTGAAAAGTGGCTTGGGACACCAAGCGTGTCTTTAACTAAAAGATTACCAGTGTTAGGGAAAAGCCTGTCACTGGTCTAAAGCTGGGCAGATTGGGGTTCTTACTGGTCTAAAGCTGGGCAGATCGGGGTCCTTACTTTGTTTATGTGGGCCTTTCTGCATGTAGAGAATTATAACTTTTGACAATTGGGACAGTATTTCTGTAAAGTTGTGTCCTTTAGGAAATGAGAACTGACAACAGAAGTTCATCTAACCAGTTCTGGGTTGTCTAACAGCCAGCAAACAGTGAGATTTTAGAACACCACAGCTCTGTTAGATGCATGTCTGTGCATGTGTTCAGATACTTTGTTGCCCATTGACAATCTACGGGTTGCAGTTACAGGTCTTTCAGGGTTCCCATTTTATAAATTACTGGCAGTGTTACTTCTGAAAATGTAGTTGATGTTGCCTTACATTTAATTTTCTTGAAAAATGAAGTAATTATTCTTGCTTCTTTCTTCTAGATGTGTTCTCAAACACTTGGCAACCTTCTGAGTTTCTAAATTAGAGCTATCTCATCCTTCATCGCTCTGATAGCTCATTGGAAATCAGTGGAGTCTTTTGCCTGATATCCCTTTGTGTTAGGAAAGGATCCACGTAGAGCGCACTTTCGTTCTCTGTGTCACTAAGTCACAGAATCACAGAATCATTTTTGTTGGACTTGGCCTTATTGAAATACAGTTTTCCAACCATTCTCCAAATCTCACCAGAAATTTCATTACTGTCTTAGGCCAGGGTAACTACAAATTGTCATAGTGACTCAGTTATCACCTGCATAAGCGAAGTGATTAGATTCTCCTCCCAAGATGATGACTCCAAGACAACATAAGACAGGCAATAGGAATAACATGTCAGGCCTCTGTCAAATCACTATTAGCTCATGGTAAAAATCAATTTAATTGTATTGGGATGTATTGGGAGCAAGCTCTGTGAGCTGGAGTCAAGTACTTAGAGATTTGTTTCAATATATTTTTCACTTTGAAACCCTAAACCATCAAATTTGCCCATTAGTGACTTTTGAGCTTTGGGGTACTTTTCCTTCTATCTTCCTCATTCTCCATTTGCTCCTGAATTTTCTCAAATATCTGATATTAAAAGTTGGCGTTGGAGGAGTTGCTTTTTCTTCTATTCTCCCACTTTCCAAATCACCAGCAAGACTTGAAGTACTCAGTAGACTGCGAGATACCTTTAATTTATCTGAATTGTTCTCCATACTTTTTGAAAAAAATAAAGTTAGATGAAGTTCAATGCCATCACAACGAGGAAAAGGGGGATGGTTTAGGGAAAATACCTTGGAAGTGTTTTAGCTGATTGTATGCACTAGTGTGAGTGAAAAAGAAAGGGAAACAGAGAAAACCACAAAGAACACCACCAAAAAAAGAATCCCATTTTAGTGACTGATTTCAGAAAAAAAAAAAATCAGTACCTTAAAATGAAGTGAGAATTGACCATTTATACATTGATTCCTCCTTCCTGTCTCTTTTTCACCATCTTTTGTTCAGACACCGATAGACATTTGCACTGTGATTTTCTGTGAGAATAGATGTCATTATAAGAAAATGTAAAGCAGATTCAGAAACCTCTTGGCTGTAGTAGAAATTGAAAGTCCAAAATGATGAGATGCGTTGTTCTGCTTTTGACCACTGTGTGGGCAAGCATGAATCACTGTCCCAAAAAACCATACAGCAGATTAAGCTCCTCTTGGAAAATCCCTCCATACTCTGACTCACTGCTTCTCTCAAAACAAACAAACATGTGACAGACAAAATATTTATTTTCAAGTAAACAATTAAGAAAAATTAAATGAAAATAAAATAAAATAAAATAAAATAAAATAAAATAACTGATGCCACATTTCTAACATGAAAAGCATCCTTTTCAATGTCAATTGATTAATTCATCCTGTTGGATTAATTGGCTCTTCAATTTCCTGTTTGAAAATAAATTGCTTTTTAAATATATTCTTGACATTTTCAAACTTATAAAAATATTGATCCATCAATGACATTTGAAGAAGAGTATTTATGACCAGGAAAAAACACAGTAAAGAGAGCTGTGCAGGTGATGGCCATAGCAGACAGCCTGGCCATAGATGTCTTGGAGTAGAACAGGAAAGGGTGTCCACCATGGACATAGAAGTTACAGAATCAGCAGAGGCTCAAACAGGATGTGAGAAAGTGTTCATATATGTCTGTATGACTAAGTGACAGTATTTATATGGATAGTCTAAGTTATTGTTGTTCAACTCGTGTCCTAAACCAGTCTACAAGTTTTGATCCACATTCTCCCAGGAATGTGGGAACACGGCTTGGAAAAAGACGACAGTATAACTTGAAGATACAGTGTGTGTAATTTGGGAAGACTTAGAATAGTGACATTGCTATTTGGAACATGTTTGCAGATCTCTTGAAAAGGCTGACGCTTACACTCAAATATTTGGATGTTGATGACCTGGATGACTAAATACAGAAAAACATTGGAGTTAATTAAATACTATATACATCCATTCCCTCACACTGGCTGCTGTGCTATCTCCTGCTGGGGTGTTGCAGTTTGGAAATTAATCTATTATTGCAGGAGTGTGTATTCAGAGAGACATATGCACTGAAAAGACTTTCAAATTAGAACAATTTACACAAACATGCAACATTCATTACCTATGATAATGGACCAGATTGGAATCCTAACTGCTCAGTTTTTTATACTAATCATGCAGTCGGTGAGTGATTTCATGGAGCAGCTCACATGAGTAATAGCTCAGCACTGTGAGTAAGGGATCCACAATCTGTCTTTCTGTTATTATTTGTCTAATTATAACCTTTGTTAACTTGAAGTGCAGATTAACAGTGGAATGTGGACACACTCATCTGAAAGTTGCATAGGTACCACTCAAAGAAATAAGATATTTCTGTCCAGGGAAGTTTATAACCTAGAAAACAGTTGTGTGATAATAAGAGGGGGAAAAAAAGAGAAAAATGAGATAGATAGATAGATAGGCTTAATAAAAATCAAACAGAGACATAGTACGGTTAGCAAGGAGGCACGAAGGCATCTTTCTGGATCTTACAATTGGTAGCTATATAACTTATAGAAGTAATTTAGAATATACATACATAACATTGGGTGCATCGCATCTTATGATTACTAACCTTTGATAAAAATGACACAAGTTTCATTGGCCTAATCAACACTTTTTTTTTTTAATAACTGTCAAAAAAATAACTGAAATTTATAGGACTTGGCTCTTCGTAGATGAACGGAAATAAATTTGGTCCAAGCAAATTTTACAGATATTTACTACAACTTTCTTAATGGGTAAATACATTCACATAAGTGTTAATTTTTTGTAATTTTGTTTTGCATTTGCTGTTAACACAGATATTGGTGGCAAATTTCAAGGATCTGTGATAATAATTCTCTGTAGTAAAAACATTTTTTCATTTGCCTCAAGCTTCGTTGGCATTCAGCTGTTTGGACTGATAATTCTAAAATATGTTTCAATAATTCTGGATAGTTTAAATGGTTTTGAAAATTTTCAGCTAAAACTAATTCTACGGCTAACAAAAATACCAAGTTGGGCCTCCATGGAGAAGAAAAAAAAATCAAACCAGTTAGCTCTTGTCTGCAAACCACCTGAAATTTGGTATGGTGGTTTTTTATGCTTGCTCTGCTGAAATTCTATCCAAATCGGTTTTTCTTACAGGACTTCAAAAAACCACAGTTCAGATGTAATCTGTAGTGATTTGAACTGAGCAAAGATCAGGACTGAGAGCGTGAAATGAGGATGGTGCAAAAAAGCAGTTTGGAGAAGATAGTGGAGAGTGGGAAATCATCAGGGAAAATTGAGGCTTTTAAGAGAGCATCCTTCAATCAAGTGCATGGAAATGAACCGGGAATCATCATTTTTCTGCTGTCACAAACACCAGTGAAAAAAGCTAGTAAAGTGTCCATTCCTCTCTAGTGCTGATTCAGGCTGAGAGTGACAACATAAGATTGCTATCCATTATTCCATTAGCTAAAATGACTGCAATCTCCCTAGCGGAGCCAGAAGTTCGAACCCTTCTGTTGAATCACGCCCATGTCAGTACAATCCCAGACGATGGCATCTTGGGCTCTGCCTGTTAAAAGCCAGGGACTGCCACTGCAATGATGAACCGGAATGATTTTGATGGGGATGGAGAATGTGCCTATACTCTTGCCGGGAACTCCAACATGAAATTTATTGACATCTTTGTTTCAGCATGTTCAGGCAGGTGCTTCTGTCCACTGCTCCCCTTATTGCTGCCCCAGGACAAGCAGACCAGCTGGGTGGAGGGGCCATGCTTGACCCACTCAGTGAGCAGCTTGTATTCATTTACTTCATGGTATTCAAGCTCTTTGGCAACACAATTGCTTCCTCATGGATTTTTTTTTCCTTTTTCAAATCATGCTCATTGTTGTAGTATCTCAGCACATCACAAAACTTATTTTTTTTTTTTTACTGACTGTGGAATCAAGAATTGCCATTTATTGTGAATGACCACAACCTGGATTTCGAGAAAATGAACCCAGTGAAATGCTGAAAGCACAAGTCCTATTGATTCCAGAAGCAGCGAGAACTAGCCAGCTTTCCTATAAATGTATGTTAAATATCGATAAACAGAGACACACAGCTAGTGCCTACTTTTGAAACTCTCAGTGTAAATGACATATTTAACCACATGTTGTAGTAGAGGCAGATAGTCCAAGGCAGTATTCAGATCCCTTAATCTTGAAATGACCCTTACTGTGGCTGAAAACCCCTGTCTCATGCATCACGTAAGTTCTCACATCTGCCACATGGGAGGGAGGGCCCTACAGTATTTTTGTATTAGGCTGGTAGAAATATATCATAGTCATATTTTTATAGGTCACTGTTCTGGGAAGAAAATCAGCATAAGCATGAAGTTCAAGACTGCATTGTAATTCCTCGGGGTTGCATTTTGTTCTTAAATTTTGTTTATTTAATTCTGCAGCCATAGTGGTATTAATGTACTTTGTATTACACAGAGAGAAAGATTCTGCAGACAAAATCAAAAGCTAAGCACTCCAAAATCAAGCACTCCATTTAACCCAAGTGGGCCAGGCTGTCTTTCTTTAGATTCTGCCAACTACCTCATTTTGCAGAAAAGTTTTAAGTTAGAATTTTTATAGGTTAGTTTTAAATTAGTATTATATAGTTTTATGTAGATATTGATCTTAACGTGTCTGAAACATGGAATACCTATCAGTCACTCAAATACTTGCCTAAGCAAGTGCAAGGCACAGTCCAAAATGCATTACTGAAGGTCCAAAGCACATCACTGAAGGTTCAAAAGACGTTATTGAAGTTATGGGCCTGGAAAAACTTAATCATATATTTAACTGAAAAGTTCTGAGGATATAAATACAGAACGTGGGATTAAACAGGTACACACGTGCTTGAGGGATCTAAAAATATAATAGCAAATCACAAGATTTGAACAGTTTTCAAATATAATGATAAAATCTGATATATCTTTTCTTAGTGAGATACTGAAATGCATTGTAGCAGCCTTCACCACCTAATTAACATCCTTTTGAATATGTCAAAACCAAAACCCAAAAACCTCCTCATTGAAAGGAGAAATCCCAATGAGTTATATATGACAATTTTAGATCGCATTTCTAAAATGCACATAATAATAATGTGGTTTAGGGGGTGCCTTAACTGAATCATATTATTGTGCTTTAACATTAATCATTAATACTGTAATTGTTTCTGGTTCAAATACTAGAGCACTGCAATTGCTTCTAAGTTTAGTGCTATTTCCCAGGCAATAGCTTAGAGTAAAACAGCACATTACATAAAATTGCTGATCACGATTTCTATATCAATGTTTGATTCTCCTAAAAATGAACCTAATGAGAAGGTGCTAGAAAATGCACTCTAAATTAAAATTGCAAAATGCTACAGCTTACTTAATATTCTATGTTGAAAGACAGACTGACTATCTCAATGGTTCCACTGAAGTTGTAATTCTTCAGAGAAAATCTTTAACCTTGATAAATTATCAAAGAAATTTCATTAACCCTTTGACATGGATGGGGCAGCTGACATGCTTAAAATTACATTGGAAAGATTTGCAGAAAGTGGAAGTATTTTTACACACTTTCTGCAAGTTATACTTACATCTGCTTTTCTATTTTTAGGGAACCTCTAGATTTCTTTGACACACTGCCCCAGAATTGTGGAAGATTTATTGCTCAGAGTGGTTCACTGGACGTAGTTATCTTCACGTATTGTTCTGTGCAGGCATTTTAGAGAATGCCAGAGTTGGAATGTAGCTGTTCAAACAGCTGAGAAACAAGGCTCCTGATTACAATACACGTATTTTCAAATTTAAATAGGTTAGCAGTTATGTTTTGAATAATTTATTGGAAGACAGACTTTTTCCGCACAAACAAGGTGTTGGAAAACACTTATCACTGCTTCACTATTCAGCCACATTATTCAGTTCTCCAAAAGAGTTTAAAAAATGTTCTTGTACTAGGCAGTATGGATGTTGCTACCAGCTTTTGCAGTTAGACAGCCCAGATACTGACACGCACAGTCAATTGCTTTGAATTCCCACATGAATCTTTTTAGTACCACACACTTTGGGTAGAGATTGATTAATTTTTATGTCTAAGTCTTCTGTCATCCACTGAGTTTTCCATTAAGCCATCCACAAATTTGGTGGGTTTTTTACAGATTTAGATTGCATCTAAATAATTAGTGAAACATATTGGCTTCATATCAAAATACAATTGCATTTACTCTCTCACTCAGCAAAAATATCAGAAGTGATGTTCCAGGAAGTCTACTTTTTGTGTAAATAAAAGCTTCAGTCCTAAAGTCTTATGTTTTCACTGATGTTCAGAGTTGGATATTCATCTGGAGTAAAAACTGCACTACATTAATTTTGAGTGCATGGAGATCAGGCACACAGGGTCTTTTTAGACTTAATTAATCATCTGGCTGTTGAGTTTTAATCTATATTTCAAGATGATGCAAACAAAAAAGGCTCATGGTAAAAATGTAAATGTAAACCCTTAAGCACTGCATAATCATGAATCAGGCTAACTTGCACAGAATATATAATTCATATTGTAGGTGATCATTCATTATCTATTTTAATTTTTTTAAAGAGACTTACAGTATATTCAGGGTTTGTCAGCACTTTCATATTATAAACATCATTTATGAAGGCTTGTTAATTATTTCCAGAGGCAGCAGACCAAAAAAGATGGTAGCAGAACTCCTTAAAAAGAATTCATGTGATTGTTGTTTACAGGGTCCCCAACTGCTAGTGGAAACATCACACATTTAAAGTTGAGTTACCTCTGTCTATGCACCCTCTGTTAGCAGTTTTCATAGCTTACAAAATCACTTTCTCATTTACAACTGTGTAAGCAAAGATTAATTTCATTCAGGGCCCTGTAGTAGCACTTTTGTGAAATTATTCTTAGTAGAGGCAAGGAAATTGCTCTTTCTTTATGGTATCTTTTATACTTAAGCAAAATACTTTCCAGCTTGCACAAAAAAACTCGTGTGCAAACTTAGTGATAGACAAGCAAAAGAAAATAGAGGAGCAATGTTCAGGGTAAGGTCTGGAATTCTGTTTTAATACAAAGCTCAGCCAAACCACGAAGTCTGAATTCTCCATTCCTTCTGGAGCGTAAGCAAATCTGGGTTGAAGTACTTCATCTCTAGCCTGATTCAACTGATTTCATGAGCATCATGTTATACTAAAACTACTGCCAGTCATCAGTATCAGAAGTCTGAACACTGACTTTGCATTTGTTTGTAGTATCTGCAGCACAAGGTAGTTAGCGCTGTACCTGTTGTAACTGCATAGCCATAATAATGAAGCAACTGCAGATTTTCACTACTGCAAGCACTTACCACAGCCCCATTAAAACCATTTATTAGGTAAGAATTTGCAGGTTGGCTCATTCTGTTTAAAGAATCTGCGTTGGAACAACATCTGTGATTGATTTAAACTTGAATCCGGGGAAAAAGACTTTTCAAAATACCAAAAAGTTCCCAGGGTGTGGAAATTATAACGCTAATAGACCTAACTGGAACAAAGGATATTAGTTCAAGAGCAATTTGGAAATTGGTGTTTTACCTGGCCATGATAATTAGGGCTGAAGAATCATAATGAAAAAAGATTATTTCAATTGAAGTAAAATCACTCTTTCTGAGAGAAATTTCTTTGGCAGGAGGAAGGGCAGAATAGCCAATAAGGCCCAGGTGTCAGGATTCAGTCAACAGCTGTAATGGAGACCTAGCAAGTCACCTTGAAAAAGGTATCTTAAGCAGTCTCTCAGAAACTTTTTCTTCTGATACGCTCGCTTGTTCACAGGGAGAGGAGTAGCTTTGTGAGGTGCGTCTCACAGTTATCAGTAATTCTAACGGTAAGATTCCCTTTTCAGTTTCTTATGGCTTTGTTAGATGTTACCCATTTGTACTGAAATTATTGTATCTATGAGGAATCCATAGAAATGGAGATTGGGGTTAATGAGAAGAATTGACAACGGCAGAGGAGCAGAGCTGCCTCCTAAGATACTCCAGAGCTTGAGGTATAAGGGCAGAAAGAGTCTAAATTAACTGCTGGGGTAATGCTAGAGGTGCTGAGGCAGAAATATGAGCCCAGCAATGGAATCAGAGCAAAGAGATCAGAAATGAGGTTGGGCTGTCCCTAGAAAAAGAGGTTTGACTTGGTAGAACCTGCAACTCTGTCTATTTTTAGGACCTCACCACCAATGCTTGTAAGGGAATTCAAGGCTTACATTGCCTGTCCTGAAGGAAAATATCTCTTATTAGCATAGTCCTCATTTTTACTTGGTGGACCAGCAGGGCAGCTGTCAGTTGTTACTGTTGATCAAATGCATGTGGTGAAATGCAGAAATACTTTAAACTGTTGTCAAGTGTAAAACACTTTCTTATCGTCAAGTGCAATCATATTGACCTCAATACAGAGGCTTTTAGTAAGGAGTAAACCCTAAAAGCCAGCCCACACTGACCAGCGCTCACCAACCCATGGTAGGGAATTTGCTGCTAGTTGCTGAGTGCAAGAAGTAAGGACACTATCTAGCCCTGGGAAGGGTATCCCAGCTGCAGCTTGGAGAAAGGTGCCCAGCTGCTAAAGGAAGATCTTCTGAATCCCAAAGAAGCGGTGGTCAAAAGCTTGCAGATATTGATCTATGAGTTGAGAGCCAGGTGAAGGACCAGCTGGAGTCACAACAGCAGCATAGCAATAAGGTCCGCCTTGCCAGAAGGTATCCTACTGCTCCCATGAAGAAATCCAACTTTACTTTCAGTCCTTGCCCTAGCTTTTATAAGTGTACTGGGAATTCCTATGTTATGGTCTTCATGTCTTCTCTGCCTAGTGCTTTCTTTTTTTTCTGTCAAAAAATCCCATGAGAGAGAGTGGGATCCCTTGCTGGGCTGAGGATTTTTCTGGAGTGTCAGGAGTAGCTTTCCTTTCAAATAAAAATTGGTGTCTTTAGCCTGATTGGGACCTCCTTGAGTAGGTGTTTAGTGATGGCATGACCCACCAGTATGAACATAACCCAGCTGCAAGCAGTCTTCACAAAGGCATGGTGATTCTGGATGGCATTTCTGAAACTGTGTCGTCTTGTGTAATCTACCCATATGGAGAGGAGTCAGTAGGCTTCCACCTCACTCCAACTTTGCTCAAAGCTGTAATCTGACAGCAGATTCATCTGGATGCTTTGGCTCCTTATTTTAAGTAGAGCGCAGACATGAAAGAAAGTGGCTGGGAAGAGGGGTCACAGACAAGTATGTGGTAAGGAGGTGCTTGTAGAAAAATTGTTGGCTAACAAGGTCTTTAAGATGCAGTGGATGCTGCCCACCCTGCCCCGGTTGGATGTGCAGGTTGTCTGTGTTGTATGGGCTCTTGAGACTTCCATAACATTTCGGGTGGGGAAAACTCACAAGTCAGAATGTGCTTTAACCAGCACCTGCACAACCCACTGTTTATGGTCAGGACAGATGGCTTCAAGGGTGCCAGGAGAGTTGCAGCGATGGGGCCATGGAAGCCTCCCTAAAATGGAGGAGTTCATAAGAGTGACCAGTGCTTGAACACCTGTGAGAGAGAAATATCTCTGTCAAGAACAGGCCTTGGGGTTTATTTATGGCACCTTTTGTACAACTTCAGTTGTACAAAGTCAAAGCTGGTTAGTTAATGCCCCTCCTAGTCACTGGATGAGACAGTTGATTGCCAAGTAATTTTTCTGTTAGATGCCTGAGTAAGGCTATGTCATAAAGCATGTATTTAAACAGCCAAAAAATTGATTTTTTTTCAGGTGACCTTCAACAGACCTTAGCCAATGTTTGAGGTTTGAGTATCTGACATAAGCTGCTGAATTTTTACATAGTACTGATTTTAGAGCAATGTATTTAAGCATTTAGCTCTTTAACTGAGCTGAAAATTTGGTCATCCTCAGAGTAAAACACTGCTTTCTTGGGAAAATTGCCCAAAACAGCCATCTTTGATAACTGCTTTTAAAGACTTTTACCAGGAATTGCTCAGTGCCTTGCTTCAGATTGGTCAGATCCTGGCAGTCTCAGTCAGAGTATTAATTTGGTCTCAAATATCAAAGCACAGAAAAGGACAACACATTCAGATTACTTAGCGCTCTTATTTTATTCCCATAGCTGTAGAAATGTTGGGGGATTTTGTGTGCCAGTTATAAGAACAGGCTCTTGGCTCCTCCATCTGGTTACTAGGTACATGGTAGTGAAGTGTTTACTAACGGCTGAGCATAAGGCAAAGTGTACCCTTGTTGTGGTTTTGTTTGGGTTTCTATTTTTTTATTTTCCGAACAATCTGATTGTCTTTTTACTTGAAACATTGTTGTGATATTCTAATACATTTTATACAGCTTTCATTAAAAACACACTGTGAAAAAAATGTAATTATCTGACTATATACTTTTTGTGAGTCTGACCTATCATTTAGGAAACACCTGGGTTTTATTCAAAACCATGTCACCAGGAGATGCGCTAATTCTTGAGGACTTAGTAATGAAAGCAGTGGAAGAAGTTGACACTATTTATTATGTTGTGAAGATATTAAATACCATCTTATATAACCATAAAACAACCCTCCCAAGAGCTCTCTGGAGAGATTAATATGGATGTTATGGTGCCTCAGGATAAAAATATGCATTTTCAGTAACCTTTTTTGGAAGAGTTCCCGTTAACAAGAAACACTATTTTTCTTTTACTTCATGTTTAAATAATATGGGAGGTATGAATACAGACTGGCACAAATAAAGAAGGCTCATATTTAGGCCATTACTATGCACTTATCGCCCATGTGACTCTGGACCCCCTTAAGGCCATAAGCCAGCAGTGTCACACCCAGTTCTGCAGGCTGTTCTCCAACCCGCTGTCCTCCTTTGTCTTTCTGTGTGATTTTTGTGGGTTTATCAAATCTCTTGAGACTTATTACTCAAAATGCAAGTGCAAACATGCAGTAAACATTCCAGCTATGTATACTGGTTCATAACTTACTGCGCTAGACAACTGCTGTGCTAAGACAAAAAAAGGCAATGGATCATAGAATGTTCCAAAATTTGAGGAAACAATTTAATAAGGCCTTGAAGGACAGATTACCAACATTTGGTGCTTAGCCATTTTATTTTATGTGAGGTGTCAATTTAACGAGCTTCAATATATAATTAAAACTTGCACATTGAGAGGTAATGGTAAAATTTGTTGCCTGCAAAACTCATTATTGCTACAGTAAAAATTATGATTACAGTTAAGTAGTCTGTCCTAGAAACATTTTCCACTGATTTTATTTCTATGACAAAGATCCTACTGTAATGGAGTCATAATGGTCTTCTACTGCAATGTAAATGCTGCAGTAGGATGCATTGACCTAAGATAGAGATTTTATTATAAAGACATTTTTGTCTGAGATATTTTAACAGCTAGCTGAATCCATGGACCCTCCAAGTGTGCTGTCACTGTGCAGTTGGCTCCATCCTCTAAGAACTGCAGAATAACAAAGATGAGAGAAATCACTCCTGATCCAAAAGGAAATGCCCCTACTACCTAGGTTGAAAAGCCAACGTCAGTAAGCTTTAACCAGGATGAGAGCTCTGACGGCATGGAAAGGTGAAAGCCAGTAGGTGGGGGGAGTGATACATACACCCAACAGTACCAGAGACCTTTGTTCCTTTTTATGGAGCCTGGGCTGGGTACTGAACTCATTTCTCAGAAAACTCAAGATTAATGTCGATTTAAACAGAGGGCATGGTAGAAAGTGTACAGGAGAACAAATGCTGTAACTTACTGACCTGACCTGTCACCTTCTCACTTTAAACATGGCTTAATAAAAGCTGTTATTTAGTTTTACCTGTAAGAATTTTCTAAAAATTCAGTATAAAAAATCAATTCATTATATGTTAGGTGGAACCTCATATTTGTGATATGATTTAGGATCACATACTTCATTAATAAATTTGTAAACGGCTGTCAGGCTGTTGTTTCATAGAATAAATTCTAGTGGGTTTAATTATATTCTTTGATTGGTTTTGTCCTCGTATTTGACTTGCTGGGCATATATAGCTTTAACTCAGGCAGTTCAAATTTCACAGTATTTGTTAAAAATGTGGGATGAAGTACAAACCAGGCCATTAAACCAAGGAGCTCATGATGAATGTAGTTTATGAAAGAGTCACCGGAATGGAAATAAAGACTTTTTCAATGTTTAAGAAAACAACGATTTTCCACATGTGTTTTACATTTCTTTGTATTTTTTTTCTCCTAAAAAGAATATGACAGAAAGGGCCTGAGCCAAAATACTGCACCTGTTATCTTCAGGGAAAAGCCGTCGTAGATATTGCAACTGGTTGCTCTCTTTTCAGTGGGCCAGGTTGGTGTGTGAGTGTGGGGTACTCGGTCACATTGCACACACTGAGAACCTGAAGGGGACTGGGATGCCTGGAGGGTGTTTCAGCCCCAGGAGCCATGTGGTGGACCAACTTCATGCTCTTTTCTAACAGTCACAGCGGCTGTGTTTCTTCAAGCAACTGTGCAAGGAAGAATTTTAGCACATATAAGTAGTACCCTTATTTTTATTCATGCTCAAAGCAAGCTTCTGCTAACAGTAAATCCTTGTAGCAGTAACTGTCAAGACTGTCAGGGTTGTGGCAGTTGGTGACTGTAGTTTCTAGTCGCTTGGGCATGAATAGACAGTCATGTACCTCTTCAAAGTATCTTTTGATAACTTTCATAAACCACCTGATCATTGTCATCTAAGTGTTCCTTCTCCCTCATTGGGAAATTATCTGTATAGTACACTGTACCTTAGTCTGTGCTTTCAGCCAAAATGTTGTATTTTGTGACTCTATGTCCACCTAGGAGAGTTGATTGCAGTCAGTTTTTCATATTTTTAATGTATATTTATGTTGTAAATATAGAGAAATCATGTGAAAAAAAAATCTGCCTCTTGGACACATGGTGTTTAAAACAGAATTTTTTTTTAGAAAGGTAAGAACAATTTATGTTAAAAGTATTATGTAGGTGTCTGGTCAGAGACATTGTCAGCATGTTTGGTTTTGGGATGTCTGATATTTCATTCAGGTTGTGGGGTTTTTTCTTTTTCCTTCTTCCCTCTGTTACTGTTTCTGGAATATACCCACAGCTCTACGTCCCACTGACTGGCCCTAGAGTTTGAGTTCACTGACCTCATCTGTTCTGTGTGACATTCCTCTTGTTTCACTTAACCATGTACCTAGAGTATAGGGAGGGGTTTTTTTCTCACCAAATACAATATCAAACATCCAAATTACAGGAATAATTCTCTGCCTGAGGAAAATTACTTATAAGAAGAAACAATGTCAAGATACCATAAGAGGCTTTTGAACTGTTTTATTCCTAAGTAACACAAGAAAGGCGTCATGTGAAAGGGATACGAAATCCCTACCTCTGCTCCAGCTTCAAATCCCCTTCCTTTTTAGCCCTAAAGTTCTTTGAGATTTCTTTACTGCCTAGCCTGGGAATATATCACCTTCCTGAGCACCTCCTGCTCCTTTCTTCTGCTCATCTTGCCTTTTTGGTTCATTTGAGCATGGGGTTCAGATAAATCCCTGTCTCTTTATAACTTGTCCCTCCTGTAGGTGGTTTTTTTTCAATTCATTTTAAAGCCCAGCTGGGAGATGTGATTTTTTTCAATAATCATCTTATCCAAGTTGTTATTTGTTAGCACTTCACTGGAGATGCTGTCAAAATGAACGGATGGCGAACAAGCAGAGATTTTTAATTTAATTTTAATGCATCTTTTCCTCTTACTATTGAGACCACAGAAATCAGATATAGGCATAGAAATCATATAGTCAAAGTAGAAAACAAAAGGAACTATTGAGCATGATCTGAATGTATACAGACGATATACTAACTCAACATACTTTACACTGACGTATGAATTTGATCATTGAATACAGTAAAATGACACTTCATGTATTTTCCCATGTTTTTCTTCTCTATGATTTAAATACTAAACTACCCAATTTATCTACAAGAATTTACAGCTGCAAATTAAAGTTCAAAGCCTACATATATTTTCTCTGTAATGTTAATAATGAACTGTGTTTGGAGATTTTTGCATTGTAATCTGAAAATAATTTTTTGGGTTCTTTGTGGAGAAATCGTTATTTAGAAATTATATATCCTTGGTGTTTCTATGGAAACCCTTTCACCTTATGCTAATGAACTACAAATTATGGAAAAATAAAAGTATTTCCTTTCAGCACAGAAGAGTATTAAAAGAATATCTTCTTATAGATTGGAAAAGTTTAATGCAGATACTTAGCTCCAGTCTCTCAGCATAGCCACCAGCACAGATCCAGATATGTTTCAGGTTCATCCTGTTCAATGTTGAATTCCAGAAGCTGGATGGATTACCAGGAGGGTTCAACAAACATGCTGTTTACTGGCGATGATATGTAAAAATCCTTTGTTTTAATGTGAGTCCAAGCATCTGGGCTCTGCAAGCACTCTGTCTATGCACGTTTCCTGCTTCAAATAATGTTTTTGGGGGTTTTGCCCTATCTGACACAATGTACTTTAGCATTTACACACTGTGATAGTTTTATTCGTCCCAGCACTTGGGATTAGGAATTAAAAGCTGGTGGAACTGCTTTTATAATTGAGATGTTGGGTTTCCTCCTGGTTCTACCATGAGGGTAAAGTTCTTGCAACAGATGACATCTTTTTTTTTCTGACTTCTGTGACAATTACACAAGCTCCTCCAGGATTTCTGGGTCCTCTTTGGGCTAAACCCACTGAATAGCGTGGAGCCGCTCTGAAACAGGATGCCTGGGTGGAAGTCAGGTGAGGAGCAGGACAAGCAATAGCCAAATGTTCTTCATTCACTGCCATGAAAAAAGCCCATGCTGTCTTCAACTGTGTTACCAAGCAGAAGCTTCTGCTTGGGAACGTTTTGCCATGGTTCTAATCTCGGGGAGCTCTGCACCCCGTGAGGGCAGGTGTGACCCATCACTGCTGGGCACAGGCTGTCCCAAGACAGTCATAACACTGAAGGCAGTCCTGTCACAAATATTGGCAGCCCAGTGATCCCAAATGTCCCCAAAGACCATCTTGGACAAATTTCCTAAATGTTCTTGGTCCTCATACCATGTGGGGGGTTGTTGATGGTGCTTTTGGGGATTTGTGGTTGATATTTGTTGGTGTTTTGTTGCAGTTCTTCTGTGGAAGAAAGGCAAAATTCAGTTTAAAAAGTGTTTTATTTTGGCAAGTTCTTCTTATCACAACAAAACTCCAAAACTGATCAAAAAAAATCAAGGTATGTTATTTTTTTAATCCATTTTTGTAAGGCATGTTCTCTTACAGGTTCTTTCAGACCTCTTGGCCAGCAGTTTCATTTAAATTGTATTACTTCTACAAAAAGAAATTATATATAATCTGCCATGCTTTGTCACCTTAATTTTTCATCATGAAAAGTCTTTTCAAATTCCCATTCCATGGCAGGAGATGCATGTTGCTGCATAAAGGCCACGAACTGGTATTGTAAAAACACAACGGGATCCCGTACACCTTTTCAGTAATACAGAAGTCTAATCAAAATAGAAATGATTTTTTTCTAGTTATGTACGTAAGTTATACACTCAAGCTTTTATGAACATTGGTTTTAAAAATGAAACATCTAAGTGCTTCTTTGCATGTGAAATTACCTTGTTCAGGGTTTACAAATGTATATAGATCACTACAAAAGTATTTCCTCCTACTTATTTCTGTGGAAACTACAACAGATACAAAGAGCACAATAACACTATTTGATAGAGCAAATTCTCAGCTACAAAACACTATTTTTCAACACAGTCCCTACCACTGTCTGTGCATTTTTGCCAGCGATGAACAAGAACCTGCACGCTGCACTCGTAACAATCTGCCCCAGTGGAGGTGACCCACTGTCTCTGTCGCCACTGCTGGAACGTGCCACCCACCGCCTCACTGTGCTGACACCCACTGTTTGGTCTCGGTGAACACTCAGCGTTGATGAATGTCAATGGGTGCAATTTTTTCTGCATGGAGGAATTCAGTTACACACCTTTGCTTCATATGCCCTTGCACGTCAGACACCGTTTTGTCAGACTGCCCCTCTGGCTGCCGTCTGTCACATGACCACAAAATTTACCGGAATGTTGTCAGGAAGGTTCAGCCTCTACTGCCATGCCACCATCATCCACCCCTGACATCATGGGCCAACGTAATAAAATAGGAGGCATTACTTTGAGAGTGGCCCTTGTACAAACGGATACGCAGGGATGCGCCGTTCTCTTTACCCCTTATGACATTTAATAAGGACTAAATAAACAGGAAAATAATTATTTTAAACTATATAGCTGTTCATGCATTTTATTCTACAATACATTTCAGCACGCAGAGTATTTCACAGTATTTCACAGCAAAAGAAAAGCATACAAGTACAGTAAGCTCTAATACATAACTACCTATATAAGAATGCACGCAGTGCTGAGCACTGTTTATGTAGTTGTAAATACTACATGTGCTTGGAAAATACATATATATACAATATTGGTCATTAAATAAATGTGAAATCTCTCCGCAGCACTTACACACTTTTATTCTTTAAAAGCACATTGGGCTACAGAAATAGCAGCCTCAGTCACACTAAAAATTGGCTGGTTTATTAGGAATTTTGAAGCTTTGATAAACCATGAAATAGGTCCTAGAAGAGCAACTGTCAGATGGTCACATATGGAACTTAATAATGTGTTGCTGCCTGATGCCCCCCGCAGGTTTTGCTGACAACATACAATAACTATTAATCTTAAAAACATCAAGGTAGTAGCAGAAAAGAGCCATAATTAGCTGGGGGAATAAAGGTTAGAGCTAATATGTGAAGAATTTCATATGGAGACTATATGGCTTCTGGAGTGGTTGCTATTTGGAAATAGCTATAATTACAGTAAGAATTTACTCAGACTTTATTAGTCTAGATTTTGTTCATGTTAGTGATGTTAACAGACTACAGTCTTTTGCAGTCACATAGGTAAGAGGCAATATAATCTGTAACTCATTTAACTGTTGCTGAATTATACCGTTCTTTTTGGTTACCAAAAAATGTAGAAGGAAATTTGCCCTGAAAATGTGAAACAAACATCCATCAGTAGCCGCAGAAAGTTGCCTTTGCTGATAACTGTATTCAGCCAGAATTTTTCTGCCAATTCAGCCTCCTGCTGCCACCCACAGCCAGCTGTGTTCAGGAGTTCTTAGTTGATAAGAGTCAGAAAGGAGGTGAAGGAGGTTTTGTGTGTTACGAACACAAAGTCTGGGGAAAAATCAAAGTGGTAATGGTCTTAGAAGAAACGAACAAATTAAAAAATTATAAAAATTCACAAAGCATTGGTTTATGGTGTCTCTTTTCCAGGTTCAGAGTAGCAGCGGCAGCTTTTGTCCTTTTGATCTTCTCTGCCTACTGTATTTCTATTGCAGAGTATTTAGGCTGAGAGTTTCAATCACTGGAAAACAGGGTTCAATGATTCCTTAGCGTCTTGGACAAAGCAGCTGCCAACAGCAAAGCCCCTGGTACAGTATGTTTTTGCTGACCTTTCTCAGCCACCAGTGAGGATCTTCAGTCCTTCCAGGCTGGAATGGAGCTGGTTGAAACTCACTTGTGTAATGTTTTCATTTGCTAACAATGGGTAGTACCTTGGATGGAGAACAGAGCCCCATTAGCTCATAGGTGGCAACCAATCAGCTATTTTGGTGTCATGTCCGATAGATAGGTCTGCTCTAAGTTGTCTTTGGATGTCTGGATTTTTAGGTAAAGATTAGCAAAAGAATGGTGGAAGAGTTCTATGTGAGAAGAAGCTTGGAACAGGTAATCAGTTGGTCTGGCCCCAGCTGGAGTTGAAGAATAAATAAAAATTGAAGGGGCAAAGTAATATCTGTTGATCAAAGGTGTTCTGAGGATGGAAGGGGCATTTGGAAAAGAGGAAGAGCTACAAATTTCCTAAGTCAGTCAGTCATGTGGGTGCAGAGAGGAGGACACAACCATGATCCAAGAGCTGAGTTAAGCAGCTGTGCTTTTTGGTGATTATGTGCATCAGTCCTTAATGGTGATGCTTAAGAGGTCTGTATTTCATCTGATTTGTCCCTGTGCTTAAATGTCATGGGGAAGAGTTATCCGTGACTTGTCACTAGGAGATGGGGCCAGAGGGGAATATTAGAAGGGTGTGATTAGATTTCAGAAACCACACTAGTACGTCATCCCAATCTCCACATCCTAGAAATACTTCAGGATACAATTTGGCTTCAGGGGATGTAGGACATAAACAAGCATCCACTTAAACCTATTCTGCTCATCAGGGTACGCCTTATGTACATGGCATTTGGGGTTATATGTTTCCCTCAGAGCTCCAGCTACTTGCTTGTCCAAATGAAGAATTAATGTGACATGAACACAACAGAATCGTGCTTGAAAATAAATGAATGCTTCTCAAGCACTAGATTATTTATTGATGCTACACAGCTCTAGACATGTACAGAGCCTAAAGTAATTTCTTCTACATGCTTTTCTATATCTAACATTTTGTGACAAAGACTATGTTTTATTGCCAACATTGTAATAGAAGAGTTAACAAATATGCAAAGTTGTCTGTTATTGCTCAGAGTCATGAGTAATGAACATCTTGTATATCACACTGTGATGGCTGTTCTTGTTTTTCTGTCTTTGGCTGCTGTACTACTTAGATTATTTTCTATGATCCTTGCTTTGTAATTTATATTTTTTGCCTTGTTTTAGAGACTCTCTCCTGTAACAAGGGCTGTGCATATCTCTTTATCTTAAATATGAGTTGCAGTACATTAAATCTGCTCATTATTTTAAAATGTTTTGCATAGACATTTGGTAATAAAGTCTACCTCATGCACTAGTAGAGAGCTCATTTTTGTGTGCTTGAGTATTGTTCAAATATCAAAAATCAAGCATGTTCAAAGCTGGGCAGAAAAGAAAGGAAATAAAGAAACCAACAGAGGTGGCTGGAGATTGACTTATGAAGTGCTGAGATTTACCCAAGACTGTTTTTCTAGCTCATGTCCAGTTGTAATCAGATTTAAAATGTCTGCTACTTTTTGAGCTGATCTTTATAAAAGTTAGTTAGCATAATGAACACCTCTTCCAAACAAGACTTTGAATGCTCTCCTTGAGAACTTCCGTTGGTCCCAAAGCCTGATTTCCATAATTGAAACGTTCTTAATGGTAAAGCTTCTTTCTAAACACCACAAACTTATTTTCTCAACGTGATTTGAATTTTTGCCCACATTACGTGAACATTTTTTCCAGAATATATCAAAGGCTGCATAGTTTTCTCAAATACTTTGTCAGTCTACTTTTTTCTCTTAACTGACAAAATAATATTTAGAGCAAAGCCTTAAAATTATACAGACTGTTCAGTCTGTGCAGTCTATGCAGGGACTGACTCCAAACAAGAAATTTTGACATTTGGTTTAATACTCATGTATATATTTTTCCTTTTCTTTGTTTTTTTCCTGGTCTTTTATAATTTCCTACTCCTTTCCTCTATTGCTATGTATCTGAAAACAGATATTGGTGTGAGGATTCTTTAAATGCTTAGTAAACTTGGTAAGTAATAAAGCTGTACAGAAGTTTTTAAAAATTCTGTAAGACACCTAAAAAGAGATCCTTTCATTTACCATTAAAATCCTGCAAAATGAAAGATAATATTGGCCTAGCAGTAAATAATAATTCTTAAATCACACATTAACTCAGGAATATGCAATATGTTCCTTACCTTTGAAACTGAATTGGGTCAGCAATATATCATCTCTGACAGGATTCTCTGATGGCTCCTGGCTGCTGGAGAAAAGAGTGGCTGTGGACTCCTGAAGGGGAGCCAGGATTTGGGAGTGACTGGCTCTAAGGGGAGGGAGGGACACAAGCAGGTTGGCCTAAG
>NW_010402239.1:40364-43019 GCF_000710305.1 Buceros rhinoceros silvestris
GCCTAAGAAGGCCTTCCTGTATTATTTTAGATGGTTCCTTTTTTTTTTTAATTTTACATAACAGAATTGGATGCCAGGAACATGGATTTTGCCTGAAGGTCTCAACAGCTTCTGTACTAACCAGCTGAGGTTTATCCAGTTTGCATTTGTTTGGATAATGTCATCTTTAGCAGTCAGGAGCTTAAGCCCTCTGGAGTAGGATTTAAGCCGAAATTCCTGGGACATGGGGAGGCAGGCAGTGAGAGGATGTTTAACAGTAAGGAGTGGCCTTGGTAAGAGGGTATCCACCCACAGATGAACTGTGCTCTCTGTGGGAGAGCTGTGTGTGCAAAAGCTGCAGTAATCTTGCTTTTCCTTTCAGTCAAACTCAGTTATAACCGGCCACACTGCAGGTGCAAGGGGCGGTGGGTGCATCCATAGCTGGGAAGGGAGCGCAGGTGGGTGAACTCAGGCTTTCCCCCTCCCAGCTCCTCACTGCCCCTTTGCACAGCCACATTGCCTACCTCCAGCATGCCAGTGGCTGTGTGAGAACTTCTGCTGCCTCACTGGAAGCTTTAGGCAAGAAGAGAAATACCGCATAGTGTTGATGAGAGGTGGGAAACTATCAGTCAAGTGGACCATCTCTGGAACAGGAGCCCGGAGGCTGTGGAAACTCCCTCCTTGCAGAGATTCAAACATACCTGGATGCAGCCATGAGCAACTTGATTTAGCCTTGAGCATGGCTGTGTTTTGAGCAAGGGCTGAATCAGATGGCTGATGGTGACCCCTTCCAACTTCTGTTGTTTTGTGGCTTTATGACTTGTCAGTCTCTGGCTGCCAGTGTGACCTGTCTGTCACTGCTTCCTTGCCATAGGCTTTCCTTCAGAGGAAAAAAGATTTTAAAATCTTCTCTAGTCAGATGTCCAGCTCTTCCTAAGAAAAATACCAGTATTTGGTCACTGCACAGTGTTGCTTTTTCCTCGTAGGCAATCTTTAAAGTTCCTTTCTCTGGAATTTTACCTTGTTTTTTTCTCTCGCATCCATAATCTCTGCAGTTCTGCTAGAGGTGTTTGTTTTGTTGAGGTTGAGCCCATTTTTTTCTGCTGATCGCTTTTCTGCGAGGCTTTTCTGCCTCTTGAAGGAGAGGTAGGATTTATGGCATTGTTGAGTTCCACATCATGTGCCATGTGGTAAACGGAGCTGCATGGGCTTCCCACACCTTCATGCGGCAGCCTCTGTTTTGCGACCTTCTCTAAGGAGAAGACGAGCAAAGTCTGTAAGAACACAAAAAGTTCAGAGATGATCCCTAGTTTTTCAGGTGTCTCTAAATTCGAAAATATTTTTTAAAATGTGCTTGTTTTTTGTTAAAAAGGTGTTTCCAAAACAATATGTTAGTGATGCTCATTAAAAGAAAACAATACATAAACTCTAAGAACTTTATGAAAGCATAAGTAAAATGGGATCACCAAGATCATGTGGTGTTTGTCACGGAGTACCAGCAGAGTTCGGAGGTGAAGCTGACGAGTTTTTATTGAGTTTTATACAGTACTTTAGATGGTCTCAATGCAAAGGAATAGAAGAAGCAAAGTGACACCAAATTCAGATGGTATATTAGGTACTATACACCAGTAAATCTGACCTCCACACCAGGCAAATTACTGTTTTGGGAAACAAACAAAGCAAAACAGTAACAAAAACCAAACCAAACCAAAACCCCATCCTAGAACAAATGTTAAAACTTACAGATACATTTTTAGGTATATAAAGGAACAGCTAATATAATATATTGTAAAAGAAGCCTTGTGGTGCAAATCTATTCGTTTGATGGTGTTACTAAAACTCAGTTGATATTTATATATTCAGATTTTATGTCTATATTTAGAACTAAAAAAAACCTTCTGGCCAATGTTTCTCATTGAATGCTCTTTTAGAAACCAAAACTTATCATGGGATAAAAGAGAAGGTCCTTTCCTGACTTAATAACTGGTTAATAAATGGGAAATAGAGGGCTGAAACAAATTTGCGGTAGAGGGAAGGTATCAATGATATCCTGTGGGGATCTGTGCTGTTTTGCACATCCGTTGGTGTTCTGGAAAAAAGATGAAAAGTGAGGTGAGAAAGCTTGCTGATGAGAGAAAATTATTCAGCACAATCAAATGGCAATCCAGCAGTGAAAGAGGCATCTTATACTGATAAGTGGCTGGGCCACAAAATACAGAGGAAATTCAGTGTTGATGAAAGCCAGTTGATCTTTCAGGGGAAAACAACCCTTAAATATACGTGCATGCCAAGTATCTCTAAATTAGCTCTCACCATTACAGGAAGGAATCTGGGAGTGATTTCAGCTAGTGCTCTGGAAACATCACTGTAGTGCCCAATTGTGGTGAAAAAAGCAAAATAGGGTGGTAGGAAGTTCTAGGAAAGGAGTAGGGAAATAAGCAGGAAACAGGGTTATGCCACTATTCAAATTCACAGTGCACCTGGGTCTTGAACAATACGTGCAACTTTGCAGTTGCTCCGTTTTAGGATACAGAAGAATGAAAAACAATAACGAATGGCAAGCAAAGGTGATGGGAAGCTTCTGTGTAGGAAGAGACTAATAGGATTAAGACCCCTTCCCTGAAAAGATATGGCAGAAGGCAGATGTTCTAGATGTAATATAGTCAATGTCGTGTA
>NW_010402239.1:43110-54240 GCF_000710305.1 Buceros rhinoceros silvestris
AGGAGGGAATATTATTCAATGATTCTAAGAACACAGGAAGAAGGAAGTAGCAAATAAAATGCTCAAATACCAAGTGTAAAATGAAGGCAAGGAAGTATTTTTTCCATGCAACTCCCACTGCGTGTCTGCAGGATGCTGTGGGTGCCAGTAGCTTAGTTGGGTTCAAAAAGGTGTTACACATGTCAGTGGAAGGAAAATCCAGGTAGACTGTTGTAAAGAGGAGACACAGTTGCTGGTTTTCACTTTGTAGGATAGATTGCTTTACTGCACACTTACCCTGTTATTACCCTCTGTCCCATAGAAAGACTGGGGAAGATAACCATTCTTACACTCTCCAGTAAAAACTTGTTACAGGCTTATTCAGTCTGTTGTGGATCATACACTTCTACTACAAGAACAAATTTTATAGTATTATAGATCTAACCCCAAACGTGCCAATGTAATAATTTTACTGACTTCAAAGTGCTCTGCATTGGGGCTTTAGATGAAATCTCAGTTCTGTGACAAACAGTCAAAACTGACAAATTTCAACAGGGCTGGGACTTCACATAGGTTCCTAGACTTTCTAAAGCATGGGAAGAATGTCTCCATTAATGTAGCTGAGTGTGAACCATGAGGTTTTATGGGTTTGGGAGTAATAGACTGCACATTTGAAAGGAAATGAAAATGTGTTTGCCAGAAGATGAGATCACTGCAGATGCATTCTTCAGGATAGTTTCATGTCTTTCAGTCAGCCCAGTGTCAAGAACATTCTTAGATAATTAATGCTCCCCTAAACAGATTATTACTCTGACTGAGCAAAGGTAGAGCAACTTTTCTGGGCCCAAGTGTCTGCAATCACAGCTTTTTCAGCTGATTTCAGATGGGGAGCTTTTAAAAGCTGACGGGACAAAATGCTATGGGCCAAAGAGGAGTTACTCTTCATTTAAGGTGTGCTTAATAAGCTATAAGTATAGTTTCCTTTGACTTATTTTGACTTTGCTTCTCTTCAGGCCTAGTTATGTCCTTCATGTGTGCAGGCAAATATGAAGGACTCCTGGGCTATCATCTCTTGTGCGTTAGCTGGCTGAGATACAGGAAGATGTAGAACTATAACCATCTTTTATTAGTCCAGAAGTCAGCTTGGAAAGCACAGCTGTGAATACTGCTCCCTGCTGTGTGGAGCTGCTATTGCTGCACTCCTGTTGAGCACTGGAAACATTTCAAAGACAGCTTTGTTTTGTGCTAAGTAGTAGGAAATATCCTCAAGTCATAATCTTGCCTCATGCCCAAAGACAGTGAGCTGTGTTCATCTAAGTCGTGAAACCAATCTGTTTGGGAGAATTAATAAATCTTAGTTTGTAATTAAGCCTAGTTAAAGCCACTTTTCCTATAAATAGTTTATCTGGGCTAGAAGCCATCTTCTATTGTACGGCTGACAGAAACAGTGTAGGATAATAACACAAAAGAAAGATCATTTACCACATTTCGTTGTCTTAAATAAGGTCTTAGAATATTTTCTGTACAGAGATTAGAGCCCATGTTTAGTATAATTCACAGAGTTACCACAGGCTAAACTGTTAAGTTATACTATACAAAAACAGGTACTAGAACTTCATAAAAACATGATACCTGCACATTTTTCTATAGTGCCTGTGGCTTCTGTAGTTCTAGATAAACTTATAATCAATGTTAGGCAGCTGTAATCAAATATGTAATCACAGCTAGAATGTCACACCAAATTAAATCATCAAGACCTAACCTCTAGTTATCCCTCATCTTATGAAGAAAACATAAAGACTTTACACTCTGAACTGAAATGGCTTTGGATGCTTCAGTATTGTGTTCAAGTCTTTCCTTTTCCCCCCTTTTCTATTATAGAAGAAAAACTGAAATTACAGTTATTACAAAGCATACTTCCTAATGTTGGGTAGCTGATTAAACAAACAATGTGGATCAAAGGAAATTCAGTAATTATGCATCTAAGTCTGCATCTAAGTTTTAAAAAAACACGTTTTAAAAGTATGAATTATTCACAACTCAAGATGAAATGGGGAAATATTCCAACTTGTGCTTTTGAAGTGTCATCATCTTAATCTAGGCCATTTTATGCACATCTATAGTCTTTTCATCTCTGGAGATCTGCAAGATGGTGGGTTCATGTTGCTAAATTTCTGTTGGCAGAGAGTCAAGAAAACAAGTATTTTAAAACTTACAGTTTATTAGTATTGTGATTCGATTAATATTCAGGATTCCTAAAGGAGCTGTGAATGATACGATCTTTTTTCTTTTTGCATATTTTGTGGCTTCCATGGTTTTCTTTTCTCCCCTCCAGTTATTTCATTTATGCATATTTGTTAGATGATTTTTTAATTAGTTATCCTCAGATATTAATTTTAACCTTTTCCTCCCTGCCCTCACTCCTCGCCATCCTAGTCAGGCAGGTTCAATGTAATTCTGTTATTTAGAATAATATGTAATACAACAGCTGGATCCAAAATAGAAACCAAACACTTTAAAAAACAAAACAAAAAACCAAAACAAACAAACAAAAAAAAAAACTTGAAAGAAATCAGCTCCAGATGCAAGTTTTTTCAGTCAGTCCCTATTTTTGTGAGATTAAAAAAAAAAAGAGTGAAATAGAAGAAAGGAAAAAAAATAAGCTTGGTTCCTGGGCAACAGATCTGTGCCTACTTTCAAACTTTGATGGTCCATTTTTCGAGAATGTTTTCATTTAAAAGGATACCCTTTATGGCTGTTTTAGATTAGTCTCTTACCAAGCAATTGCAAATGTAACAATACGATAACATCATTTAATTGGGAAAATCTCACTGTGCCTTTACCATAACAGAACACATGAATGATGTGTTCTTGCTGAATTTCAAAATGTAAAGAATATGCAACAGGAGGGTAGGGTTAATGCATGTACGCTGATGCTAGGTGAGTAGGGTAAGATGGGAGCTAAGCTATGTTTTGTATGAGGTGTGTGACCCACCCCTCAAACTGAGATCTGGTCTGTCCCCAGTTCCAAGCGCCTCTAGTCTAAGGAGCCTCTGGCTCATCTCAACCACTTCACAACCCCCTTCCTCCATGCAGTCATAGTCTCCTTTTTCCTGCCCTACAACCATCTGTACCCCAAAGTTCATCCCAATTTTTAACTCGTCACATAGTCAGCCTACCTCAGATCCCTCTTCTTGGAGCCTCTACCCCTACCCCAGCATCTTTCCCATGAACACACTCCATCGAACATCTTTAAGCTTTGGGTTTTCACATATTGACAATACCAAATACTGGATTTTTTTCTCTTTTTTTTTTTAAAGGCATCCATATATCTAGATAATGGGGTACAACTGTGTCAGATTGGAAAAGAGGGCTATAAGAAAAGTGCTGTAATATGTTGGCCTTCCCATCTGGACCTCTTACCCCTTTCTGATTCCTGAGTTCTTCATCACCCACCTCTCCCTCCCTTCTTTCCAGTGCTGTATTAGAGGTAAAACCTAAAACCGAGTTCCTTAACTTTTGCTGAAGGATCCAAAGACTTTAATGATAGTATTTCATCCATAAACACTGCAGTATGCTGTTATCATATGCTAATGACCTGCCTGCACAAATTGCCAGTAGGACCAACCACAGAAAGTAGAGTATGCTAAGCTCAGCTGCTCCTTTCAATATAGGAAGGAAAAGAGCCTGCAGTACTAGTCATCTACATCAACAGTAAAATAATGTTAAGAGCCTCAGAACTGCTCACAATAAAGGAACTGTACTTTACAATTCATATGCACCCTGTGTACTTGTAAAAATTAAATGACCCTTTAATAATTCTCAATCAAAGTACTTATTAACGTCGTTCCTTCAAATTCTTCATAAATGTTTCACGAGTATTTCAGTAATAGGATTTAATTTTCTGGCTAACAGAGATAATCTCTGTACATTAAGTAGTGTTCTTGAGTGAGTCACCTTGCTTGTTCTGAATATGTCTGTGTTTTATTCTAGCTGAAGCATACATATGTATATTTCTCCTTAGAGACGTAGTGGACTAAATTCTGTTTCTGCAATGTAGATCTTACTCCTAGAAACTGCAATTGGTCCCAGAAGCACATAAGACTGGTGAAGGTATTTCTTGCAAATCCCCCTCCTCTCTTTTCCATAGAAAGAACAAAGAATAGTTCCATTCAGGAGAAACACGCCCTCCTCATTTGCCAAAGGCAGAGCTATATGAAATAACTTCAAGAAGAGACAATATGTAGTAGGTGCCAAATCTGTTGAGTGCTGAAGCTCCTTGGTATGAAGCATATACTTTGCCAGGAGACCCCCAACAGAAGCCTAGCAAAAAGCATACACCTCTTTGGGTGCCTAAGGTTTGCCAACTGCTGATAAGATTACAAAGATAAATACAATACCCAATTCTGGCTTAAGGGAAGATAAGTGAAAGCTAAGTTACCTGGCCATCAAAGAAAATCTCACTAGTCTTTCCTTCAGTTCGAGTTTCCTTCATTCAATCTTTGATTCAACAGTATCATGTAAATTACTTCTACAATAAGCACTACACTTGTCTGAAGAAATAGGCTAAATGTCCTGAATGCATTGCAAACCTCAGCTCCACAGATGATCACAGCAGCTTTGATGAGAATACGGATTTTCTTCTGAAATACATGAGAATTAGGTTTGTTTGCTAGGCAGTGTATGCCTGGACGGAAAGAAGGATTCAGCTTTATGGTTTGCAAAGCTGCATGGCACGGGCCTGACCCTGCTGGTACAGAACTAGCTGTCTGTAGGGGAGGTGAACTCGTAGGTGGGTTGCACAGTTGTAACAAACTACTTCCTGGAGTTGTTATGCCAGCTTATGTCAGATCGCTTGGAGAGTTAAGTTAGGAAATTTTATCTTGCCAAATATTCCAGTTCCTGTCTGTGGAAGTACAGTTCAGCGTTACCTGGATCTGTAGGCTTTCTACAAATTTGACTCATCTGTATTTCTGTGCCAAATTTTCTCGTTAGACTCAGCTACTTCCTTGTGTTGGATGACTCATTTTATGAATTTAATAGTTTATAACTACATATGTCTTTCGACTACAAGCCAGACAACAAAATAATCCAAATCTATGCAAAACAACTGAAGGCTAAGAGGTCTATTCATTAGAGACGATCTATGGGGTTTTACATAACAAAGAATAAGGATGCAAAGCTGCTTTACTCCTCACAGTCTATGCATCTGGACTTCTGACAGGACAGATGCTTTTCTTGCTGTATGAAACTCTCGCTGTATGAAAATGCATTTAAAATGTAATGTATACGGCTGTTAGGGATTGTGATAAATAACGGCTCAAAAGACAGCAGCTTTTTGGAAGACAAAAGGAAGCGTGCCTTTTTGTGACCACTGCTTTTCTTTAGGATTATACATGTTAAGAAATTTCTGCTTTATGTGACTTGTTATAGATATTTACAAATAGAATCAGAAGGTTTGCATGGGCAAATAAAATAACTGTTTTCAATCTGTATTATTTCCCTGCTTCTGCGTGACTCTAAGTTAAATGAAATATCTTCCTACTTACTTTTTACTTAGGATACTATTTTCATTTGAAATCATGATGGCAATATAAATACAGGCATGTAAATTGATGTTATACGTTTTTCCTCTGCCTTTTAACTCACTCCTTTTTCTAATAAAATAGTCGTTACTTTTTCTGCACGTGAAGTGCCAAGTGTATTTGCCTGTCATTAATTTCTTGTCTTTTTTGCATATTGAGACATGGTTGAGCAGAAATTAAAAGCCATTTCAGACTTTGAAATAATATTTTGTGTCCTTATGCCTGTTTCCACTTGAAAAACACAAAGTAATTTAAAAATGTGAATAGTTTCAAGCTCCAAAGCTTCTTCTAAATGACATCTGAATCCATGTGCTTATACGGAAAATACAAATCCAAAAATGTTGAATGACTTTCCCAACGTACAAGAAAATCTGTAACACAGGAAGGAATAGAGATGACAATTCTTGACTCACTTTATTCGTGGGGTACAACCTGCCCTTCATTTTCTTCTGTTGTTTTTGGTTTGGGTTGTGGTTTTTCTTTTTTTTTTTTTAGTTACCACATGTGAGGTATTTCTAGCACAGAACTTATTTGCATTTCCTGACCCTTACTGTACAAAATTTGATTACTTCCAGCTGAAATATCTGGGGGATTCCTCTGTACTTTAGGTGAAAACAACACCTAAACAAATGGTAGAAGAGACCTTTGCAGAAGTGAGAGAGAAATAATTTCTGCAATAGGAACAGCTATATAACTTTTTGTTATTAGCAGCAAAACAGACTTAAGACTGCTATATAAAAAAGTGGAGATACCTCGGTCGAGTAGTTAAGTCTTCATGTGACAAAACATGACTGAACAATAACCTCCTTCATCCTTTTGTCTAGTTCTGGCCATTCCGCTCTCTTGCTGCCACATGGAATATTTGACCTTTTGATTGTTTGTTTTGTTTTGTTCCCTATGGATGAATCTGTAGGAATAAATTAAGTGTACCATGAGCATTCCCAACTACTTAAGCCAACTGGCATGGAATGGGTTACATCTGGACTGGAAAGTTAACTCACTCCTCTACAAAGGAGCAGCTGCATGCCAGCTGCGTATTGGAAAGGTCTGTGGTGTACTCTAACTCCTCAGTCATTTTCAGGAGCAGCTTTGGAGAGCACTATATAGAGGTGTCTGGGACCATTCTATCAGTTTAACAGTAGATGTTTCTGGTAATGATTGAGTTTTCTGGTATATGCATAACCCCCAGAGGAGTAAAGTGCAAACTGGGTAATCTGAAGGGTTTTTCAGTTTTCCACAAAATGCATCCCACTGCTTATTTTTTGAACACATTAGCAAGAAGCACTCAAAGAAATATAAAGTAGCTTTGGTAGACCTGAGGGGAAAAAATGTGTGAAATACTTGAAGCATATAAGCATCTTTCATCAAGCTATAGAAGGCTCATAGAATATAGGTCTTCATGGATTGCATATCCCTAAAAATACAATGATGATTTGCTCCTATTCAAATCCAATGAAACAAACTATTCACTAGTGAGATTTCATGCACGATGGAAATCTTACCAGCAACAAGACCCTTTAGGCCTCACAGATAAAACACCCAAAGCCATCTGGCACACATTACTAACCTGAACTGACACCATCCTGCCATCACTTTAGAGAAAGATGAGTTGGGTCACCTGATAGTCCATTCTACCTTTTACTCACGATGCATGTTTTCAAAGCTATGTAATGCTGTATTTTTGATGCAAAGCAATCTATTTCAGGTAGCTGTGAGCTCTGAAATAGGACTAAGAAGAATGAGGCCGTCAGTGAGACTGAGATCTTTATCTGGCTGTTTGCCACACTGAGTCATGAGATGTGCTGCTGTGAACTCAAATCAGTTTCATACATAGAAAATCTCTTTTAAAAGACCATCAACTAGGCAAGCACTTGGGAAGATTCCCTTCCTCGGAAATGCTAGATGGCCTCAGAAAGTCTGTTTGGTCCCTGTACATGTATAATATTATTTAATTGTGTGCCCACATTTTTTTTTCCTCTTCCCTCACAGAAGGACATTCCCTCATGATTTACACAGTATGAGTGCTGATTCCTTAAGCAACTATTTCATTATTTCCCTTGTGTGCTTGCTCTGTAGTGTCTGTTGTTCAAGCCCATATCTGAAGACAAACAAATTAATTTCCATATGGAAAACCTGAAAGTTTCCAGTGACTTCTTTTCTCATGAAAGTTTTTTATTTCCCTTGAAAGTGATGGCAAAAGTTTTCAGCAGCACAGGAGAAATTAAGTCCATTTCACAGGGAAGGTCAGTGCCTGATTGCCCTCCAGTTAGAGTTTATCTGTCTCTTGAAAGTTTAGAAACTTTGTGCCCTGATGGAATCTTTGACCAGATCTTCCCGATTTAGCAGCTGAGATGGCAGGCAAGTCATCAGGGAAACCAGCCAGCCATGGGATCTGTTAGGTTTTGAATGAAAATGTACTTTGAATTATTAACAATTTTTTTAATTGTCTTTTGTGTTTTGGTTTGTTTTTGAGAGAGAGAGAGGAGTATCTTTTGCTGGAAGTTGTTTGGCCACGTCTAATTGCAAAACACTGTACAAACAAATCCAAGTACTTGATATACAGCTTTGAACTTCACTCACTGTGTGAAAGAAAATAAAGACTTGAACAATATTGCTCACCATCTTGTAGCTTTTATTGTGGATAATGAATATTCAGCACGTTGTGTTTCCAGGAACTTTGCTAAAAATAACACAGTATCCTTGTTTTAAAAAGTGATGAGCGTAACCGTGAAGAATGACTTTGATGCTTTTCCTTCCTCTGCTTCAGTCTGGTTTGTTAACTCCTTATATGATAACACTTCTCACCATCCAATTGCCATCTCCTCAGCAGACAAATCAGAGAAGCATGAAGGCACAGACATGTGGAAAAGTGAGGCTGGAGGAGAGTTCCAGGTGTTGTTCCCTCTGCTCTCAGCCTCGTGCTGGGATAAAATATGTCTGAGCTACTCTTATATTTTCATCTAATCTATTCATCAAACCTCTAGAAACATTGCAGCTCTGCCAGTGCTTAACACCAAGTATGTTTTTCGTCATATGTAATCTGCTGCAAACAAATGAACAAATACCTAAATAAGTATAACTGCATTTTAACATTTTTTTATCCTTAACTTCATGTCCAGGGCTTACAAAATCCTTCTTTCCACCAGATTCTCTCCAGTTTGTCATCTCTTTTGGTACGTCATAGAGTGATTCAGACTTCCAGGTGAGTGCTTCTCAACAGTAGTTACCCTCAGACAATTTGTACCTTATCTGGAATGGTCCTATTACCTATGTCTCTTTTGCAGAAGGGGGTACAGTCATCTGGTATTAAATTGTGTTGAGTTTGTCACTAAATAGAACTCCCTAATCCCACATCCATCTTCCTATACTACTCTGCTCAGGTTATATTCTGCAGTTTATGTTTGCTGTTGCAAAAGCAAGGTTTCCTTTATTATATTTTTATTTAATTTCATCCTGTTGATACATTTTCTAATTTATCAGCCATTGCCAATTCTTCTGATTTCCTTTTTCCCTTAGAAATTTTTTTCTAAAGGGACCGTATCAAGAGTCCCCGAAGTCTCTCAAACCTTCCTTTGGGAGCTCATTATCCTTATTGTGTGAATTTGGTCTTTGAGTTCAGGACTCTGAACTCTGCTGTTTTATGCTCCCTTTCACTCCACTTTCATTCTCAGATTCCTGTCCAATTCATTTTTATTTTTCAGGATCAAATATGAAACCAGATTATGTGTAATGTTATAATTCTCTTTGCCTTCTGAAAAAGAGAGGAGCTCCCAGCATCTTCCAATCCATTGGAGGTGGCCAAAGTGCTTTTTAAGATATGAATGCTTAAGTTCAAGTGTTTCCTCTGCATCATATGGAGCAAAGAATTTAATCCGAGTAAGAGGCATCGTACAGTACCAGTCTCCCAGGCATAATGGATATTCCACCAAAAAGAAATTGAGAGGACAAATCAGTCATTGTAATCCACTCTGAGATACAATCCTGTCACCACTGGGTTTCCTGATTATGGGAGTTTTAGGTTTGTGTGGCCTTCAGGATCTGTTTGAGTTTTCTCATTAAAGTTTCACTGAAACAAACACTTTCTCATTAAGAGTTTCAGTTTCAAAACAATAATATTGGCCAATGTGGGAAAGAGGGGCGGGGCAGGGAACCTGAGTCAAAACATTCCTAACCAGAATAATGTTTATTTAAACAGTACAGATCTACCTTCCAGCTACTTGCATCAAATGTTGGCTTCCACACAAAGAAGAGAAAGTGGGATTGTTGTTATCATTTCAAATGAAATCTTGGAGAGCTCATTAAACAATTCCAGTTACGGAATACAACAGATGTCACCAGATTGTGACGGATTTTTAACGAGTTTCAAAGCTTGAGGTGTCTGAGTCTCCTTAAGAATGGTTAGCAGACAGAGTGGATAGACAGGTAGGAAAAAGAAAGGGCACTCTGAGCTATACTACTTTTAAATTCATTCATTTGAATAAACGCACTTCTCTATCATACTAGGACCTAAATGGATACTGAGAAAGAAAAGGAGAGTATGCTCTGCTGGCTTTGGGTACTACGTAGTCTGAACCAGAGGTGTGTTCTTATGATTCATGTAGAGAGCAAATCTGGTAAACAAAGACGGCATAAAATAAAGAGTGCTATTTAGGGCTTAGCGAGCCATCTGGCTCTAATTTTAGATAAGCTACTTCTATTGATCTCTCCATCCCCATCAAACAGTTGTTGTCTCTGTTTCTTTAGGCTTTTGTTTTCAATCGCCATCTTCTGTGGGGCAACAGCTACACTAAAAAGAGGATGCTCCTTGCTAGAACCTTAACACATGCTTAAAGCATGCCAAATGTAAAGATACTGAAGGATGCACATGACTTCAGAAGCCTGCAATTGAATGTCACAGAATTATCATTTTACAGAATATTATGAAATTATGTACCTTTTATAAGAAATATGTGTAGGGCTAACCTCTTGGGTTACATTTGTCCTTATTCTAAATGGCTAGTTCCCACAAAGCAAACGTTTCAGATCTCAGTACATAGTTGATCTGCATTAATTGATATAAATTGTGGAATGTTAGAAGTTTCTTACTTCTATTGATGTTATAATGGTTGAAAACAATTTTTTTTGTTATCTTAACTTGTCTTTTTCTCATAGAAACTAAATTTCACTAGACAAACTGTATAATTCAAAAATGTATTATTAACATATATGCCACACTTATTCAGTTCACCTCTACATGAAGGTAAAACTGATTTATAATCTTTAGTGTGGGACGAATATAAATCATTCACCCTGCACATCATTATCTTGGGTGTTTATAAATGTTTCTTCTGGCTTGTGTTTCCATGAATTAACATACATGCAGAAGTTTGTGCTTGAATATGCAGCTCTGAGGTTAGAGGGAAGTGTTCCAGAAGAGTGAGAGAATGCATGGTGAGGCTGCACCTGGCAGCTCAGCCCTATACAAGCTATAGGCATTATGGGAGCAATTCAGAAAGGCACTATTCAGAAAGGTACTATTCAGAAAGGTGCTATTACAGGTCAACAAAGTTTGGGAGGGACCCCCCTT
>NW_010402239.1:54363-62197 GCF_000710305.1 Buceros rhinoceros silvestris
AACAAAACAACACCCCCCCACACACACACACACCTTTCTCTGTTAAGGAATGAGTAATATTGCAGGAGAAACATGAATAACTATCAAGGGTATGGAAAATGGAAACACTTTATGTTTTTCTGTATGGCTTTAGGGATTTTCAAGAGAAAACATTTTCTATAAATGCACTTCATAGTATTTTATTTTATAAATACATTTCCAGAAGACTCGGGAAAACTTTATGAAGGATGTAGTCCAGGAGTCATTGCATGAAGGCATTCTCACCACTTCTTAATGAGGATTTCACAGACCACAAGAGATTAAAAGGTTAGAAGCACCCAGTACAGGGTTAAAAATTATCTAAAGCCTCATTAACTCAAACCTGGGCCCAACAGCACTTCCACTAACTTCAGCAAAGAGAGAGTAGAACCTGTTTAATTTAAGCACTCTGTAACTATGTTTAATATGGTCCCTTGAAATTCCATTATCATTTTTAGCATGTTAACTCAAAATAGGTATCACTGAAAGTTATTTCCATGTAAATGTTTGGCAGAAAAGTATCTCTGCTCCAACAACCTGCAATCATCAAAACTAGATGGAATTTATCAATGTGCTGGCTGAATATGTCTTAATAGCTGTCCATTGAATGGAACACTTTGGTAGTTAAAAGCCATAATATTAACAGGCTATTTTATATTGACCAATTTTGACTCACTTTAACATACATTCTTTAATGTTTCCAACCACTCTGCCTCATAAGAAGGGTATAACAATACAGAAAAAAAATATATATTCCCATCATTGTTTAATAGATAAATAAAGAAGTATATTGTATATTTTTGCATATATTTTATCTTTTTTTTAAATTCTAAGCTTTTAGATAACGATGGCAAATGGTTACATTAGTCTGAGAAAAGAGATTACCAGTTGATCAGTAAAGTTTGGGGGTTTATTATGTTATCTTGTTCTAATCAAAGGTGTGTTATTTAGATAAAATAAGTCCTTGCTGACTGCTGCCAGTTTACAAGTCGTCTGTGGTACTTTACATCTTTATCTTCCATTGAAGTCTAAAGGCACTTCTTACCCTTTTCCAAAGTAATCAAATAGCACTTTCAGTGTTTCTGTTCACTAGGATCCAAAAGCTCTTTATACTACACTTTTCCCGTTCTGCAGTACTGGGGGAAAAGCACATAACGTAACCCATGTGGGCTAGTATAGCACAAAAAAGGCCAGAACTCCCCACTTTGTCAAGGATAAATTCCCTTGTATCATCCCCCACAATCTCTCTCACTCTTGATCTCCAAATTTGTCTCTATGAATCATCCAGAAAAGATATTTTTCATGTCTTACAACAGCCGTTACTATATCCGACTACCTGACTCCATCTTTGTTAGAGTCCTTAAGAGGATCATTGATGGTCAAAGTACTGGCTTTTCACAGCCAGGTTGTGATTTTACATCCCTTGCAAGGAACAGAGCCAGTCCTAGAAACCACCCATACACTATTCTCAGCTAAATGACAAAGTACTATCTATCTAATTTTTTACTTTTTACTCTGAAGAGGTTTTTCTGCCAACCTTTGAACTTCTGACTGATTTTGTGAGCATAATAAGATATATGAGGAAAATGAGACCCTTAGATTATATTTAGCCTGTAAATTGAGTATGCATTCTCCAGATGTTAAGTCCCACTTTATGATATCTTAAAACACCTCTTTATTATCACAACTAGAATTCTGTAATGACTTATTGGGCAAAATTATTTTTCATTAAAATCTCTTTTGCTAAAGAAAGTTATGTCGCTGGGATTCTTTTGCCTCACATTGATTATATTCAGATGTTATTTCAGTTCCTCCTGTAATGGTTCCCATTAAAGTGTAAAGTGTTAATAATTAGATTTTTTTCTTTTTATCAAATACTTTATATATTTTTTTCAGTATCTTGGACTGGCAGGCTCTTAATGTACCCTGGAATCTCATTGTTCAGTCTCAGAGACTTGGTTTTGATGTCAGGCATTCCGGACAGGTGAATAAGTAGTATAATCTCTACAGAAAGGGTAGCAAAGGCAAATATAGGGTCTGAGTTAGCACAGTGCAGAACAAGAGCTTCTGCTGCCTCCAGTAACCATTAATGCTCATTACTTTTAAAGATCAAGCTACTTGTGTTGACTGTTAGACAAAGATGGACTTGGTTTTTTTAATGAGTTTTGTCCTTCTAAAGAGTCACCTGAAATCTATTAAAGATATTCTAGGCAATACTGTATTTCTCTACATACAAAATTTCATTATATAAGTTTAGCACTTTCATTATCATCAAGTGAGCATTAATAAAGAAAATTCCTTAGTAATTCATATTTCCAATCTCTCTGGCTTGGGAAGGACAAGGCAAACAACAGATTTTAAAGCTCTCATTTTCAGGGATCATCTCTTTCTCTTTCATATTAAAAGACTGTTATTTCTGTGTCCAAAGTCCTATGCTTATTTTTGCTATGTCAAATACTCTTATGCATACTACAAAATACTAACAGAGGCTTCAGCTAGCACCTCAGAGATCTAGTTGCTTCTATATCTGCTTTATTGCTCAGAGATTCAATAATAAATGACAAATACTTTGCAGTGCAGCAAAGCTGTTAACCAGTTACTTAAAAACTGGTAAGTAACCAGGAGAGTCTTACGTACTTACACTTGTACTTAAACACTTTGCTGAATAAGGATAGAGTTTTGATCTGAGTTTGATCTGAGGCCAGAACACATTGCCCGGGGCCACCGGTTATTAGTTATTAGTTTCAATACCAGAATTAGAACTCGAGTTCCCCATTCCCAAGCACATATGCAGGTCAGTAAACTTTGCTTTATTTCATATTGAAGTTGATTCTGCTAATAAGAATAATCTTTCCACTGGGGTGACAGATCAGAAAAGAATAATTGGATATGGAGGAAACAGTTTCATAATTTAATTTAATGCATGAGCTCTTTTTACTCCATGAGTAATTTATATTTCTTATGACAGCAGAGAGAGACTATGTTTCACAGCTCTTTTTTTTCTCTTGGTTTTATTTCTGGGAAGAAGGAAAGGGAGCGCAATTTCTTCTATTTCCACATAGCTGTAATAATAATAATTTCAAATTTAATAAAATTAAAGTAGGATTTTTTCTTACCAGCAAAAAGATTTATTCTCACAGAACCTGAAGATAAGTGGGTGGAAATTTGTTCATGTACATCGTGATGTACAGGTCACACAACGAATTACTTGTTTCTATAAAGTTATATCCAGTTAATCTCAAGACATTCGGAATAATGAACCACCTAAAAAAAAAAAAGAAACAAAAAGGTGTTTTTTTCCAGCTATTGCTGTCTTAAGACTCAGTTCCCTCTTGGTGTGTCAGACTCAGTTCATCTCAATAAAATGCAGAAGAAAATAACATTCTGCAGCATTACAGCCACTGGACTTCAAGGAATGCTTTAGAAATAATACAAATTCTCCCTGCCAGCATAGCTGGGAAGACTACATTTCAGCCCCACGCCAGCAAAAGTGCGAGTGTGTTCATGGATGATGAAGACAGAGATCAATTATTCAAGGCTGACGAGACTGAAGAAGGATGCTTAAATATCCATCTTCTCGTCAGCCAGATGGAATCTGTACGTTTTCACTATGATGGCACCAATTGGGCACCGATTCAGTAAAGCACTTCCAGGTGTGGATTTGACAGAGCAGGGGGACAAGAAAGAAGACAAAGGATTAAAAAAAAAACGTGCTAAATATGAAACAAGGTACCTCATATCACATTCACAGATAAATGACTTTTGGATTTTCTATCCAGACTACAGAATTCTTGTTAATAGCTCGTTGCCAAAACAGATGCCCTGATTAATGAGAACAGATGGATTTCTCCAGAGGGTCTGCAGATTTAGACAGTACTTTTACTAAATGAAATGCTAATGATCTGGCATTGTGCTTCTCTGTGTGGATTAGACACCAGTAATATTATTTTATTTGTATTTGGGGGAGTCAGAATGATTCCTTCTAGACTTTTCAAATACAAACTTCTAGTATTTTGCATCACCTTCATCTCACCACGAGCTGTACATAAATGACCTGAATGCATGTGCTGGATTTCACTGTTTGCAAACTTTTTTGGCAGATTCTAGAATTCTTACAGGTTTGTCTCAAGAGCTAGAGGAAATTTTTAAAATTAAGTTTCCCAGGGCAAAAGAATCACTTGAATAATTCTGGTAAAAAATAAGATTACATGAAAAATTTTCACTATGAAATACAGCACAAGCTAGTTTCCTTGAATTTCTTTCACTGCAATTTCCAGGTAAAATCAATCTGAAAATTTTCTATCACAGACGTTGTTTGTGGAACTGGTCAGTTTTGTTTCCCAAATCTGCCATTAATCAATAGTTCTGCTACTAAAAAAGAGGGGGTTTTTTAAGGTTAATAAATTCTGCTCTAAACTAGCTGACTCAAATTCCTCTCTTATTCTTTCACCTAAAAATCTTTGGTGCAGTGTAATTCCTTTTTGTTTTTTTTCTGATTTGCCAATATGGTTATTTTAAGACAAATACACTATTTGCATAATTCACAGCTGCTTAGATATATCCTTCTGTCATCTTTTTTGTTTCTGGAAAGACTGTGAGGAATATAACTCAATTATTCATATGGATATTTTAGGGCTAATCCATCTTCTCAGTAAAAAAAAAAATTCTCATTAATCTCAGGAGAAGGATCCCTAACTGATACTTGCTATAGAGAATCTACATCTACAGTCTAGCAGATATATAAGCCACAAACAGCTAATTTTCACTTATAAACAGAAGTTTTTCCTAAATACGATTCCCTTCGGAATCAGAAAATAATAGCAAACTCCTTTAGGATCTCTTGCAAACGAACACTCCAGAGGAGGATGTTAAAACTAGAGACAAGGACTAGGAAGTTGACAGAGCAATAAAAAGGTATAACAAACAGAAAGGAGCTTGAAATCTGCAGTCATCATAGCGACTGATTGGGAAATTTGCCACTGACATTTCTCCTAAAAGAAAAGAAAAACAATATTAGAAGAATTCCTATATTCTTGTACTGAGTACTGGTACAGCGAAAGATGAATCAATAATAGCCAAAAGTGGCAGTAAATTTGGGGCGGCAAGGTCTGAAGAGAGATCTTCTAACAGCATGCACCAATGCGCTAAACTGTCCAGAGCTGAAAAGTGCCCGCGCAGCAAGGGTGCCAGAGAATTTGTTGTGTGGTCTCATAGAATAGCCTGACAAATGGCAGGCAGTCTCATTTTGTTCTAATATCACTTCATCATCAGTGATTTCCTTAAAAGTTTATCAGCAGTATAATATTTGCAGCAGATTGTCTCATGTCTCACACACTGAGGAAAGGACTAGGGCTTAAAATAACTTAAAATTAAAGCAGGGTATCTTCAGTTTCAATGATTTAATTAAAGAAAGAATATGAGACCACCTGGAACAGACATTTGGTGATGACTTCCCTTCTGGAATTAATTTTCCATGCCAGAATTCTTGCCCCTTGCAAATCCATTTCAATGGCAGGCCAGTATCTGTTCTTCTCCTTTCTTATTCAGAGCTCTTTATGCTGTCTTGCCCATACACGGTGCTGAAATCTAAGTTACTTTGACACTATTGCATTCACGAACTATATTTGTGCTCTCAAAAAAACCTATCAGATTTGACAGGTTCTGGATGCTATGATTTCATGCTGATTGACATTAATTATATTTCTTGCCTTTACTTACTTATTAATCACATAAGCTTCTTATTCAGTTTTCTCCTTCTATGGGGCTGTGTAGGACTTTAGATCTGATGGGGGAAAATCTCAGAAAAAGGCAATGTGGTGCGATGAACTTCCAACTTAGTTAATAGGCAGAAATACCACATAACTGAAGCTCGCTAAGTAATATCGCCAAATACCCAGTGAAACTCCTCTGTTCCCAGCCCTTGTAGTAAATATACCAAACAGTCAAAATTAATTTTCAGCACTTCATTGACACTGGAGTACATTTATGTGCACCAGGACGAAGAGGGCTTTAAACATTCAGATAGATTCCACTTGTAGTGCAGCAAGCTTGCCCACCACTAGAAAAAAATGTATGTACCTGAGTCTGGTTGCAAGTTACTCTGCTTAAATCCATTGAAATTCAAACCCTTTACTGCAGAAGAGAAATGTGAGACCCATTTTGGTCCTGGTGCTGAAGACCACGTGCTGCTTAAGCCTTGTAAAATATGATGTGAAGTGATGACACTGTTGTTAAGTGAGCCTTGTATGTGACAGTGGGAAATGTAAATCACTTCCTTTATCTGTAGCAGTCAAAAAGCATCAGGAAGGGAGATGAAGGAACTGAGTGTGGCCATAAATGCAGCCATCTGTGCTGCTTGCTTTGCTGTCTGCCATTAAAAGACAACAATAGATGAACCCTGACCATATGATATTTATGCTGCATTAACTTCCTGATAGATTCCACATATGTTTCAGGCCAGCAGAGTGAATACTGAAGAGAGATCCTCACTCTCTCTTCACCTCCCAAAACAGAACAGAAACATCTTCTCTTGGACTGTGGACCCCAAGCCTGTGAAGTGACAGTCGGACAGCACCATCCCACTGAGTCAGCCAACTTCCCTCCAAGGGGCAGCAGGTTTTCATGCAGAGTGAGCTTTCCACGCTGCTCATACTGAGGGATGGAGTAGCCCTGAGGCTCTCTCCCACTTCAAATGCTCCAGCAAGGAATTTCACCTGCCCTAAATCTGCAGAAGTACCTTGTGAGGATCTGGCACTTTATAAAATTTGCTTTAAAAGTGCCAGCAGAAAAGCGTTTTGTGAAGGTAGAAATGAAACTGCTGGAAAGGAAGAGGGGACTTAAAGTTGTCAGCATTCTGTGCGTTTTGGTTTTGTTTTGTTTTGTTTTTTTCTGGAACTGTTAAGCTTATTCTGTCAAATGGCCACCTTGTAATAAACAGCTTCTTTGGCAAATTACCACAGCATGTAATGCAAAACCTTTAAATTCCTACATGAAGCTGAAACGCGTTCTACCAGGTCTGATTTACTCTAACATAAACTGCATTGGCTTCCTTGTATGCACAGTTTGCATCAAGTTAAGAGAGTTGAAGCACTGAAGAAAATGTTGAAGTATAAATTACTCAGGTCTCACAGTATATCAGATTGAGTGCAAACATCAGTTCTTTGGTTTTGGACACACTCCAGCACCTTCTGACACTACTGGAAAGAATGCTGTGGGCTTTGATTCATCTACAAACGCAGCTCAGTCCCTGAAAGAAATTTAGTGAAACAATTCTTATAACTAGATAATAATGAATGCAAACCCCATCTTTAAACATTTCTGCGATCGTAGTTACGTGACAACTGCAAACCCGATTTGTACGGCTTATGAGGATAAAACATTCTTATTTTCATTTTGCAAACTGAACCCGCGATTAGAGATGCAGGATTTTTCTTCTAGCTCATGCATCAGCACGGAAACAAAATTTATAAAGATACAGCAGCTCCAGCTTGGCTAACAAGTCTGTAAGTGATGCATAAGGCAGAATTTGAACCTAGCTCTCATTTGCAAAAGTTTAATTGGCTCCCTGGGGCAAACTGTCAAGAAAGGAAGCAGATATGACTCTGGATTGAGGTGGCCTAAAAGCAGTTTCAGATCATAGGAAATGTAACCTTCAGCTCTCTGTTATTTTATTTGCGCATCTCGAAAGCAGAATTTTAAACAATTTGTGAGTTCATAACAAATATTTATTGTTTAACAGACATAGTAAATTGCTGGGACTGACACAATACTAGATCAAACATTTTGTAGAATCATAGAATCATAGAATCATTTGGTT
>NW_010402240.1:0-287 GCF_000710305.1 Buceros rhinoceros silvestris
GGAGCAGTGACCACACCAGGCTGAAAAGTTTAAAAAAATATTTATTGATACGCTAAAAAAGTGGAAAGGTCATACCAAAAAATTCCCGCCCGACGTGACCCTCTCCTGGTGTTTTCCTGCAAATAAATCAAACGCAGCCCGGCACGCTAAGGGCTCGAAGCACTAGAAAACACGGCGCAAAATGCGAGCAATGTGCTGGGAGGGCGACCGGGGCCCGGGGGGAGCGGGGAGCAGGGCCCCCAGTCCCGCATCGCTGGGGCTGGGACACCGTCCGGGCCCACGACGCA
>NW_010402240.1:466-2508 GCF_000710305.1 Buceros rhinoceros silvestris
CCCAGGGTAATAACATCTCCAACTTTTGTTCTCTGAAAATAAAAGCAAACAAACAGCTGTAGTTTAAAGCAATTATAAGTGTCATACAGGATCGATTTGGCTCTCTCTTTAATTAAAACATACAAATCAGAGCAGTGACTGGCACAAGTTACAAGAACAATTGTTTGTTTTCACCCATCCCTCAGTTTGTTTCAGTAAAAACTTCTCCCGCTCTGGAGCCCTTCACACCCAGCTCAGAAACACAACATAAATCACCCCCCCCCCTAAACTATCCCCATCCCGCCAGGAACTCCAGTTTTTTTGGTACAAAATATATATATAAAAATAGACTAAGTTTCTAGGGAAGATGGCTGAACTGCCACCTCTTCCAGTCCAATGGAAAACAACAAGTCTGCTTAACCACATTATGCCTGGAGAAAATATCCATTCAATATACAAAAACTGCTGGACTTTCCACATCGGAAACCCCTTAGAAAATGACAAGTGACAAACCTTTAATTGGCTGTTTGACACACGGCTGAACACTCCAACGCATAGCAGCAAACTCAAAAAAAAAAAAAAAGAAAAAAAAAGGTAGACCTTGAATACTAATGGTACTGACTGGTAAACAGGGTCTGCAGCGGCTTTCAACCCCTGTCCACAAAAGATTACAGTAAATCACTCACATAATGTGCCTTTGAGAGGCAAACTCCGACGGGAACCGCTGGCTCAGACACCCCAGCGCTGCTGGGAGAGCCAAGATCCCGAGAGGCGAGGTCAGGAAGGGGCTGGGGAAGGACCGCTGGAGGAGACGGAGGTCAGAAAAATTTCTGGATTATCATTTTCACCATCCTTAGACCTTTGGAATCGAATCAGCTGGTGAGTAAAAGGCACAATAGCGAGTGGTGACAGCAGTCTGGCTGCTGCCGGGAGGGGACATGGCTAGAAGTGGGGGTGATGGAGGAGAGCCGCCCAACCTTGGGACACACGTTCCCCTGGGTACAAGCCTGGGCCAGGAGGTAGGAGCACGCCCCTGCCTGGAGAAAAGCATGTGGACTTCACTGGGGGGTCTGGAGGAGCAGCCGTCCCGGAGCCTGCAGAGAATGGAGCACCCATGTCACGGCTCGTCTCCTGCACCCTCTGTGGGTGCTTAGTGCCCGACCCCTTCTCGGAGCATCCTCAGATACTTTCTTCCCCTCTTGGGGACACCAGCCCCACATCCTATCACTCCAGGCTGATGTCCCCTCGGTGGGCACCCCTCCGCTCTGCGCAACGGCTGGGCGTGCCACTGGGGATCGGGGCACCTCTCCCCGTGGGTGTCATGGCTGTCCCTGGGACTCTGGGACCTCCCTGCTTTGCATAGGCACAAACCTGTGGTGGGACCGGTGTCACAGACAAGGCTGAGATAAGGACGGTCCGAAAGGCACATCGTCGTTCAGTTTGGATTTGCAAAGGCCAAGTAGCAAACATTTGGTGTGTGGGGAAGAGTGTGACCCCTGTGCTCCCAGATTCCTCAATCCTTCTCCCAAAACACTCGCACTCCCAGCACAGAGGCAGAGCCCATTCGTCCCTGCTGACACAGGCCAGCGTTTCCCTGGACTGGTCAAAGCCACGGTCGCTCATTTGGCAAAGGTAAAGACTAAAAGGTAAAGGGCACAGACTGTGACATTTTGGCATCGTGGAGCTCAGTGGAATCTCTCTCCTTGGGAACCTCCTCCATGGACAACGCTCCCTCCTCTCCCCTCAGCCCTTGGCCTGGCAGAACACCGTGTGGCACGGTGCGGCCAGCAGCAGAGCAGAGCTGTGCCAGTCCTCAGCAAAGCCCCGGCTGCCCGGCACCACGGAGAGGTGACATTCCAGGCTGCCTGTCTGTGCCGGGGCAGAACTGGAGCTGGCCAAGCAGCCTGCACGAGTCCAGCAGCAAGGCAGTGACATGCCTCCACTCGCCCCGGCTCACTGGCAGGACACCGTGCTCACCCCCATAACACAACCAGCACAAAGCCAGGACCGACAGGACGGCTGGGGATCCAACACCAAGCTCAGGGAAAGTGCCTCTGGAGCAG
>NW_010402240.1:2566-3160 GCF_000710305.1 Buceros rhinoceros silvestris
AAGCAGCGCCTGAGCCTCAGCTGCTCCTTGGGGAACAACCACCCGTCCCTCACACAACCGGCAGCGTGTGGGGCCAGCGCGGGCTTTGCTTTTCCCCCCGAGAACTGCACCTGAGGGGGGCAGCAGGACCTGCACCCCCATTTTGATCCACACGTCTCCACACTCCTGCGTGTGAGGACACCGCGAGTGCCCCTGCCTGTGGCACAGATGCCCGTCCTGGTGCCAGGTCCGTCACCTGGCAAGCGGTGGCCCCCAAAGCGGTGCCTGTTCTGTGCTCGCCGAGCACCTGCGCTGGCAGGATGGGCCTTTAGCAGCACCGAGAATCGACACCGATGCTGCCCCGCGCCGAGGGCTGGGAGGCGGCAGCTTTCTACCTCCCCCGAGGAAGTTCAGCATTACAGAACTAAAATGACCTCAAATGCTACTAAACTCTGCCTGAACTGCTGCTGCTAATTTTGGCTTGTAAGAGGAATCTACAGCAGGAAAAAAGACCTCTGTAAAAAGCCATTTGGCTGCAGTTACAAGCCAAAATGAACACCCCGGCTGCCGGCACAGAGTGGCAAAACAAAAGCAAGTGGCTGGCACAGACCCCCT
>NW_010402240.1:3653-3986 GCF_000710305.1 Buceros rhinoceros silvestris
CTCCCAGCAGGGGGGGCTCACCCACCCCAGGCTCTGCTGGGTGCTGGGTTTTAGCTGAACACAGCCCTGACCTCGCCGACACCGGCAGTCCGAGTACCAACCTACCTGCTGCTGGAAGGGTTTGCATGTCTTGCAAGGCTTAAAAAAAAAAATAAAAAAAAAATCTTTTCCCCCCGCCTATTGAGGGCAGTTTTGCTACCAAGCTTGGTCATGTCTCCAAGACTGTTCTGAGAAACTCTCCTGTCAACTTCTTCATGCAATCCTATGGACAGAAAAACAAAAGACAGGCATTTTCCCCATTCATATACACTTGAACTACCTATAACTGCCAAC
>NW_010402240.1:4091-4497 GCF_000710305.1 Buceros rhinoceros silvestris
GGCCTTCCCTTCCCTCTGAAAGTCAGGTCCCTGCAAAGATGCCAGCAGCTCCCACTGGCTCCCGAGCAGGACCCTTCCTGCTGCCCTTGCTCTGAAAGAGGCACCTTTGTCGCCTGTCTCGTCAGTGGCATCCAGGATTCAGTCCTCTCTGGACTGGGTTTATTCTCCCGCCCCCTCCCCCCCCCCAAAAAAAGGATTTTTCCTTAATAAAAAATGTAAACAATATTTCCCTATCAGCTGGAAACCACAACAGAAACGTTGTGGGCTTCACCATCATTGGAAGTGGCCTTGCCCAGGGGGGTGGCTGGGCTGAATGTACCCTGAAAAACCCCCGTAAACAGCCGCTCCCCAGCAGCCCCCAAGGGCTGGGAGGAGCGGCTGGCTCATTTGGGTTTTATTGGTGATT
>NW_010402240.1:4603-5263 GCF_000710305.1 Buceros rhinoceros silvestris
CATTTGGATTGCCTTGTGACTCCCCGCCGCTCACAGATTGATTCTGGGGAGCCCAGAGGAAAGGAAAGGAAGGATCTCCTCTTCCTGTCCCGAGTACGAGCCTGACCCATGGCAGCTCCACACCCTCTCCCTGCTGCCAGAGAGCCACAGACCTTGTCATCTGCTGTTCCAAGCTGTAAAGCAAAGAAACCTGCGTACAGTGAAGCCTGGCTCAAAACCTGCCAGTCTGTCACCCCCGGCGGCACCGGTGTCCCTGCTCCCAGAGAATGGCATCTGCCACCTCAGCTCAGGGCGCTGGCTCCAGAGAGGATGAGGAGAAGCCGGGAGGGATCCATCAACCCGCTGGCAGTTCTGAGCAGGTTTCACTGCGTCTTTCTCAAGCCTCCCTAGACACGAGTCCCAGCAGGTCTCACATGTTCACTCAAAGGAAAAAAAAACCTGATGGAATTGCTGGGCAAAGCTGCAGGGGAGGCTGACGGACCCTCTCCCTCCTCTCGTGCTCCTGGGCTCAGTATTGCCGAAGGTTGAAAAACCCGACGCTGGTGGGGGACTCCTTGACTGTCACTGTGATCAGGTTAGCGGTGACGTCGGTGACAAAGACGTGCTCGATCAGGCTGCGGGTGGGTTTCCAGTCCTGGCTGGTCTGGATGGAGACAGACA
>NW_010402241.1:0-9816 GCF_000710305.1 Buceros rhinoceros silvestris
AGCCCCGCGGCCGCTCAGCGGTGTGCGGGGACACAAGCTGGCTCCGGCGGGGAACGGGGCGGCACCGCAGTCAGCTGCAGCCCTGCCGTGGGCTAGAACGACCAACAGCGCTCCCAGCTCTTTGCTGGTAAGGAGACTCCAGCTCTATTTTTCCAGGTGCCCAGAGGGAAGCACTCTCATTTGTGTGATGCTGTCTAGCTGCAGAGCTCTGCTCTTCGACACCAAAACATGAGGTCCTGCAGATAGACAACATTCCTGACAAGTCCCCAGTAAAGCTCAGGTTCTTACCGCATCGAGCTGTACACATTTATTTCTCCTCTACCGGGATGCGGCAGCACCTTTGTATAAGAACAAGTCGCATAAAAAGGCAAATAAGATTAAAAATTTAATTAGCTCTCAAAATCAAGTTATGAATGTTCATGTTTTATTATTCTATTTCTATTTCTCTTTGCAAAAAAGATCATAATCAAACAATACAGGACCGCTGCCAAAAGTTGGAAAGCACTCAGCCTGCTGAAGCTGGTAAGAACCTGGAACCAGAGTCTGTCCCAGCCAAGAGTGATTGTCCTGGGTCTCTTTCTGCAGGTGCAGAGAGAACATTTTCCTTGTTTCCATTTATTCCACACAGCGAGGGCAGTAAATAGTTTGTTCAGAGGTAAAAAGACCAAAAGAGGCTTTGAAGAAAAAGCACGGGAAACTTGTTTTCCTCTTGCAGTTGAATGAAAAATAAAATAAGAGATGAGACTATAGGATTTATCATTCCAACACCATGGAAGTCCAGGCCGGAATAAAACAGCAAGAACAAAACTTCCAATTCATTAATGGCAAACCAAGATAGCAGTAAAGTAAATTTTAGATGAAAAAAAAGTTGAGTACAGTAATTTCATTTAACACAAAAATCAGTTCAATCATTTCTATCATGTTCTAGTTTCCGCACACAGCTCAAGACAAATTGTTCTGTAATAAAGAGTCAGTCCATGGGAAGTGTTTCTTTCTTTACAACACAGACACGTGGCAGTTCAGTCTGAATCAACGTGCACAAGCAAACAACTCATACAAATGTATGGGTCTAACCTAGCTCTAAAGTAGCTATAAAATATACTGAGTTTAGCAGAGACACTTCAGACTGAGTGTGTCAATTGTTACCAGAGGATTAAAACTTTTTCCGAAAGGATGTCTGAAATGTTTACACTTCAGACCCATCCGTCAGGGCATCCCACGCAGAGCTCTGCCTGCCTCCCGCTGAAGAGGGCAGCAGCCTCCCCGTGGTGTTTCCCCAGAGGAGGGCACCTTCTCCAGCCCAACCGCACCAAGGGCTCCCCAAGAGCGGGGCGACTCGGGAGCATAGTGCTGGTTCTTAGGTGTTTACCTCGACCATTCCGATAGACACGTGGCCACACATTTTGGCTGCCCACACGTGCTGCACGGAGCAGCTCAGCTCACTGAAATAGCCGAGGCTGGAGTAAGGAGATGCCCCACAAGCTGCGAGCACATCCCTTGTTGGCAACTGAGCTCGTATGACCTGGTTGAAGAGGAGAAAGTGCTGATAAACCTGGTTTACAAAACCATAGTTCAATCATCAGCAGCTTTTGTGTAAAGGAAATTACGAGCTTTTATCTAGGCAGTAACCTCAGACATGCCCATCCCCGGGCAATCTGACGTCCTTTTTGGAACAGTCGCATCTCATCTGTCCGCAGTGCCAACAATGCCCTACAAAAGGCAGAGTGAGGGTACTCTGGTCTCTCTTTCAGAGCTCGGAGGCGATGCAGGGGAACAGGCAGCTGGCACAGGACCAGAACCGAGGGAAGCCGAATCCCACAGCATGCCTGGAGGAACTATTTCAAGCATGTTAAGTTTTAACCACACATGGCAGCATCTCTGCACTCCAGGGAGAGGTCATAGCAGAGAATCACAAGCTCCATCCCAAGTCGGTCCAAAATAAGAAACAATATTTCAAAACATCCCAGCTCTCTGGGAGCTGGGAGTCTGGAACAGAGCTCAGCCTCGGGGCAAAAAAATACACAGCTCTCTTCATCGCTGACCTTTAAATTGTCAGGGAAGTAATACAAGCAATCTTCCCTGAGAAGCCGTGGGGAAGGTGAAGGGAGAACATGGCATATAAATGAATGTAAATCCAGGGGGGTGGATGGGAGGAAATCAACATTCTATGGTGCTGTGCCTGACCAAGGTTGTAATTACGAGAGGAAGCACAGAGTAGGTAAGATTCCAGCTGTCACACCCCGTTGATGTTACTCGATGCATTTTGAGTTCCTAACCCAGAGCTTGGCTGCCACCCTGCAAAAGAGGCATCAGGGGACTAAGAACCACAGGGATGTGATTTCTGAGTCATCTGTACTGGCATATGTCACAGAAAGCCACCTGAGATGTGCAAACCCTCCTGTACCCTGGGCCTGTGACCCAGTGCAGGGCACTCAGCAGACAGCCTCCTGCTTGACGAGACCATTTTCTGTGGCAGGTCCCTCTGCATCACTCCCTCGCCTTCATCCCACCCCTGAAGCTGGCACCTGTGCAGCAACCGTCCATGCAATTTTTTATTCATTCATTCTCCTCTTTCCCCTCTGACACTACTAGCCCAGCTCGCACATTAACAACTCATCACCAAGGAGCTGCCAGCAGTTCCTGCTGTAAAGCCCCACAGCCAGCACCGACCTCCAGGAGAAAGCAGAGAAGCCGCATCCTTCTCAGCCGCAGTTTGCTATCGCATGAGCTCTGACGCGCTTCACGTCACTCTGAGGCCACACCAGCACTGAGAGTGAGCACAGGCAAGGGGCAGCTGGGAAGGGGACTCTTTTCATCTGTCATCTTTGCAGAGCAGCTCCATGGTAACATCAAGGTGAGTAATTAGCATCGTCCAAAAATAGAGAGAGCTCTCCCAGAGGAGTACGAGCTAATGCAGGAGCCCAAGTCTGTGCTAAGCAGCGCGAGGAAAGCGAAGCAGAGGAGCACTACACGCTACGCCTCCACGTGGATTTCTCACAGTTGCCATATCACACCACGGGCTCCACGACTGAGTGATGGTCTTAGCTTGAGTGGTCAAGCATCAAGAGGAAGGAACTTGTCTTGTGTCTCTAACACATGGCTCTGGCATTAGAGTCACAGGACCAAGGGCTGCTCCTTCCCTGGTCCTGGCACCACATGCTGAAAACCTGCTGCCTCCAAAGGGATCACACATGAACCACTTGAACCTGTTCTGGTAACACATTGCCTTCCTGACCATGACCAGAGGTGACACTGCCTTAAGCACAGCTCTCCGAGCTTCCTCTGTCCCACTGACCTCCTGAATTTCACCCACATTGTGTCATTACATCCCTGTAACTGCAAAGGAGACCCACAAAGACTGGACTCCCAGTCCGTCCGCTCTCAAACTGGGATGCCTCAGCTGTCCCACTACTCCATCCCAATTTAGCAGAGGTGACAGACCTGCTGCCTACCAGCCTCCCGACGGGCAGCACTGCTGGCACCATTTTGAGTGGAGGTGCCTGTGGAAATGGGGGCCAGAGCCTCTCCCAGTTGTGCAAGAGCAGCTGCTGGTCGGCACAGCTGCTGCCTCTCCTTAGGGGTGGGGAGAAAAGAGATCAATGAAACCAAATCCGATTCTTCAGAAACTACAGCCATCTGTTAGATTATTAATAGACACGGAGCTCATGCAAACCGCTCACATTCATGCTCCAGAAATATCTTGTTTTGGAGAAGTTTAGGTTAGCAGTGACAGCAGTGTTGGGAGATGTTGATGGTGGTGGTTAAATCAGTTTATTGGTTTACTCTGCAAAAATCAAATTAGTGGGTTTCTCTTCACCTTCCTGCAGCACAACACCTCACTCTCAGAGGGCTAAAGCCTTATTTATTTTGTTTATGTCCTCACCCCTGGCCTTCTTTAGATTCCTGAAATGTTCACCTACCCGCCTGCTCATTTCTAAGACTCTTCCTACTGAAGGGAGCACAGGCTGAAGTGGGAAAGTGTCTCAATTACCTCCCAGCCCCAATTTTGACAAGGAACACTTGCCAGAGTGAAGATCAGGAGTGGTTTTCACAGAGGGGACCAGTAAACCACTACAGAAATCCAGTGGCACTTAACCCAGCTCATTTTCCCTTCCTGGACCAAGGTGGGAGTCGGGGAGAGGAAACAACTTCCCAGATTATTTAAAACCATCTCTATTAGTTTTGAGAGATGCATTTAAATGGCTTGCACAGTTTGCTCTTCCTTTTCTATAATCAAGTTATTTCCGTACTGTGCTTGATTGTGCTGTGAGAACAGGCAGCTAAAATAAACACTCCACATTTACTCACATCAAATAATTTTTCCGAGAGGACTTGAACTATAACTGACGAGTGGCCTATTTTTCCTTAACTTCCAGCTTCTCGCCCTTGAAACATCGTGACCGGAGGAACCAGCCTCCCTGGGTGGCACCACAACGACTTGCTCCCTCCGAAGCAGACACGGCAGATGCACCAGTGACCCATTTTACATTGATGCAATTTTTCCTCATGCCTGACCGACCAGCTATAGTACAGCCCAGACAGATGGAACACGTCTCTTTGAATGCGTGTGGAGGGGAACACAAAGAGCCCTGTGTCCCCTGCGCAGCTCCAGGAGAGGGCTAGTGCTGCAGAATTCATCTCCCCAGCTCAGGAATGAAACCAGTCCAGGGGGGACAGCCATCAAATGGGCCACCTGCAGATGTCAGACAAGCTACACCAAACATACCCAGGGTAGGGAAGCAGTGGCAGTTCCTGGAGGTGAGAATAAACGGCCACGATGATAAAGGCGAGCGGGCAGCAGACGGGTGTAGCAGCTCAAGACCTCAGCAGAAAAAAAAACCCCAAAGCTGGAGCCTGAAATAAGATCCAGCAAAATGGACTATTTCCAAGTATTTGAAAAGCTTCAAGCAGCTGTGGGGAGGAAGAAAACTCTCACAGCCCGTGACAAGGCAGAGTGAGACAGACACGAGAACAAGGTCTCCTCTGATACAGAAAAGCCATTGAGTCTCTGACCAGGCCTGGAGGGCACGGCTGGCGCTGGCTGGGCGCACTCAGCAGACTCCCGCGGCTCAACCATGTTTGAGGAAAATCCTCCTTCAAGATACTTGACAAGACTTGCCCACCCAGAAGACCCCCAAGAACCCAAAGCAGCTGTCAGTCGCATTTTACAGGAGCAGGAGAACATGGGACATGTCGTGACAGACAATAGCGACAGCTTTGCTTCCTCCGGTGACTTGCCAGCAAACCCAACCGCTCCGCAGCACCGGCTGGCAAACCTGAAGACGCTGATGTCCAGACAAAAGGCCGAGTACGAAGCAAAAATTGCAAGGTAAAGGATTTTAAAACCTGTGAGGCTTGCAGGAAGGCATTTCTTCCTGCTGCACACAACTACTACAGGGTCCTTGTCTGAGGATGCTCAGGATGCTGCTGCAGTCAGTGCCACCACACACCACCGTCACTGTCACCCAGGATCCGGCATTCCAGGACCTGGTTAGCCATTATTCAGTTATTTGAATTCATTTTCATGTGGGTTCCTTGAGAAACTCCAGAGCAGCTGTAAGATGTTTTGCAGGGCTGCACGGAGCTCTCAAAGCCTCTGCTCTGCTCAGGATTCTTCCCTTTTGCCTTCATCCAACACTGCGCGTTTCTCTAGGGAGGTTTCGCGGCAGCGGCAGCAGTAAGTCGTTATTCTTTACAAATTGCAAGTCATGAATTTTAACAGCTCTGAGGAAAGCGTTCGGAAGTGTTTTTGCAATTTCTAAGATTAGAAATTGAATAGAGATTTAACCACAGTGTGTTATCGAAGCAAAGCAGCAGCATTTCCAAACAGAGCTGCTTTTCTGCTGTGTAAAAAGAACAAACCTTTTAAATATAGTATTGTTAATCAGTTATAAGTTACAGGTACATCATGTGACTTGACAGACAACATGAAATACCTCAACAGGCATCATTTCCACAGATGGCAAGTGGGAAACGTTGAATTACACTTTACACAATGTTCAAGGCAAAGAAAAAAATTGCTTTAATCTTTAATTTCTGGAAGTTTCCATCAATTTCTACTCAGTAAAGGAAATGTTCTGAGGCTATTAGGCTTTTTTTAAAAAAAAAATCTGTTATATTCTGCTTATATTTTCCACTGCAGTTCAAGGGAACTGCAATACAAGCGGAATCCTCAGTGTTTTCTAAAATATGTCGTATTGCCATTTATTGTATGTAGTATTCCAGTACCGCCCCCCCCCCAAAAAAAAAGCAAAACAACCCCAAAACTGTCTCCCTGGGCCGTATGGTTTTTTCTATTTCTTGTAAATCAGGGTAACTAAAAATGACAGCTTTTATTTTAATATGTAACACCACAAATTGGAGAAGTATGGGGGATGCCAACATGTGTATTGATGTAACCTGTTAAAAAAGGCTGGCTTTTAAAAAGCCAATAGTTTTATTAAGAAAGAGTGGGGAAAAAAATGCTGTAATTTACGAGGTGTTGTCTTCCCACCAGCCTGGAGCAGCGGAACAGAGAGCTGCAGTCGGAGATTAAGGGCATGCAGTCAAAACTGGGCCAGCAGCGTAAGCAGTACAGCCTCGTGGAGATGAAAATGCGAAACGCGGAGAGAGCGAAGGAAGATGCAGAGAGGAGAAATGAAACGCTCCAGAAAGAAATGGAAGAGTTTTTTGAAACCTTTGGGGAAATTAACAGATGGAAATAAACAGTGTGTTCAGTTTGAGCTAAACTGTAGGAGAGGGGAAGGCCACATCCCCGTTTCAGCGGTGAATTAAGAAACCCAACGGTAAAACACAGGCTGTTAGTTATTAACTGTGCAGTTGATAGGGGCTCGTCAGGATCCCTGAACTCTACAAGCTCTGCACCACCCTGCTCATGCCAAAGGTGTTCCCTCTTCCACTGGAAAAATCTTGCGGTCACTTTGTGTGACCAGCTCCCCACCCAGCCCTCAGCGTGCTGGGGAAGCGCTCCGGTAGTTTTTGCCCAGCCTTGAGTCTTGTACTGATGCACTAAATGCTTAAGTAGCCCCGTGGTTTTACCGGAGGGTGCCATGCTGGCTGGAGCATGTTTTGCCAGCCACCCCAGAGGTCCTGTAGGGATTACAGAGGCTTTAGAGAGTGCCGAGCTCATACCTGCATCCCAAAGTCAGCCGTTTCAGTTAGGAACACGGAGGAACAATGGGACACCCCACCTGCAGCTCCCTGTGGTTCCACCAGCACTCCTGCACCTGGATGCAGAGCAGCAGAGCAGCTCCTGTCCTCTCACTGAAGGGATGTCCGTTATGGAGGAGGTCTCTTACAAAGCCATTTGCTCCTCTGGATTATAATTAGCCTCCCTGTAGGACTCCAGTAAGAACACATTAGTCTTAGGACTGTCACTGGTAGGTTCCCTCACTCACATCTCTTCAGAGCTACCTCTCTCCACAGGGGAAATGCGTTAACTCTTTTGATACCAGCGTTAATGACACCTATACAGTTAAATATCAGGGAATTAACCACTCTTCTTCTAACCCACTGCAGAACAACTTTTAACAATGGTGTGTCTATATTAAACCTGTACTGAATTTAAAATTGTACTTTATACAAGAAAAATATGTGGTTCATTATTTGCTCTTCAGAAAGATCAAATGTAATTGTTGTAGACAATCTACTTGGGCAACGTTTTGTAAAGCACTTCCCTGCATGCATGTCATTGTCCTGCCTCATTATTTTCTTTTGTTCTCTGCTTAATGAATTAGATCTTCCTCTGCAGCTGGAGGCAACCTGAGAAACATCCTACGATCGAATACAGGGGAGCTTCGGGAACTACTGGGCATCCCAGCTTTATGCAGATACCCTGTTGCAATGCCCTGTAGAGACAAAGCTTCAAGTTCTCCACGCAAGAAATGGCAACGCTGCTGCAAATATTCTTTCAGGTTGTCATAGGTGAAGCTTTTGCAATGCCAAAGCCTGGCTGAGAGCCGTCAATCTGGAAAGGCAGCTGAGTCAACCCTTCCTTTAATAGTAGAAAACCTTCATAAAGAGCAGTTAGATCGCAGCAGCAGCAGGTTTAGTTCACCTCCCCAGAGTGAGAGCAGACAGCTTTGCAAAGTGCCTGAAGCCTCACGGCTGTCTCTGCAAGAACACTTACCTCTTCCTCTGCAGCAGTACAGCAAAGCTGTGTTTCCAGGCTAGCTGCACCTCTCTGTCCAGTTCAGTGAGAACACCACGAAACGCAACATAACTTAAGCACACGAAGAGAAAATTCTTCCAAAATCCTTTTACCTAAGTACATACATATACAGTCACGTATGGAGTCAGTATAACCTGAAACTTGCAACAAAGCCTGACAATCTGATGAAGCACACGGATGGGGACACTGTCAGTACTGTCAGATCTGTCAGTACTACCCAGCAAACTGCAATTAACACCCCCCCCCACCACTTCCTTGCAACAAAGCCTGACAATCTGATGAAGCACACGGATGGGGACACTGTCAGTACTGTCAGATCTGTCAGTACTACCCAGCAAACTGCAATTAAACCCCCCCCCCCCATTTCAAAATACACTTGGCAGTAAAACCAAGTGCTCTTGATGTGTCCAAATGTTCCAGCTGATCAGCAGAAAGCACCTCCACCCAATCTCTTAAAGCTGTCCTTCCTGCATTTTTCTTACCAGTACTCACTTTCTGGTTAACTGGAAGCTGAAGAGGTAACTGGAGCTGTATGTTTTAAGATAACAAAGAGCATCCATCATTTTGGTCACATAAATCATCCCACTTCAACACAGGAAGAATCAAAAGAACATCGCCACAGTAAATAAGACAGACTGCTCAAATCTTTTAAGTATACATATTTATTTGTAATTTTACAGTGGCTTTAGTACTGTTTCACGACAAGGTTTCTGGAGAAAAAAAAACCAAAATCTTCAGAACAAGGCTTTAACTAGAACTTCAGAACTAGTTATTGACAATTTTCCTTATAAAATTCTAGTTCCCTTAAAGAAAATCAATCCAAATAAACTATGAAGCATGATGGCTGTCCATAAAAAAAAAACAACCCAAAAAACTTTCTAGTCATCCTGAAAACAAAGTCCAGCATCGGACAAAATAGCCACTGCATCAGGAGGAACATGTTCCTATTGCACAAGCATCAAGAATGAGATAGGGGACCCAAAGCCTAATTTCATAGGCAGAAGAGGCCACGTGTATCTATGTAATTAACTTCTGAAATTATAGACCAGACTATAACTAATATTAAGGCCTTAAAATCAGAACACTGTAACAAGTGATAGGGCTTGATGCTACTTCTTGTGACATTTGGTAAAGAGAAGGTGGGAAGAGGGCCAAAACGAGACAGAGAGCATGTTCTGAAGGGAGTTCAAATCTGAAGGCATTTCGAAAGAAATTCCCACAGAACTGGTTTTTGGAGGGGGTTTGAGTCATTAGATAAAACTGAATCCCATCCTATACCCTTTAGTAGTGCGTGTTCTGGAGTACTCTATAGAACATATCCTCTGGAATTAACATGTAAATTCATACTAAAACAGTTAATTATTTCTATTTCTTAATCCGTCTTTAAAATAGATGAAAATTTGTATAATCTTTACAAATTATCTTAACGACCAGGTAAGGCTTCACTGTACTGAGTTAACCGCACACGGGTTATCGGTGACCTGCTCTTCACTAGGGATCTGGATGACACTGAACTGCTAAAACCACCAAAGGAACGCAACACGTCAAATAGTTTAAAGAAAGGGGTAGTTCTGTATCGCTCTTTTCTAACTGTCTTCCTTTTATTAGTGTATAAAACAGCTGAAAGCAACAGCTCCAAAGCAGCA
>NW_010402241.1:10268-33560 GCF_000710305.1 Buceros rhinoceros silvestris
TCAAACATTTTACTTTAGGAAAATCTGGGAATCTGATGAAGCTGAAAATGCACATTAGTCACTTTTTAGTAAAGTTTGGCTTGCTACCATTTAAGAAAATAGAGGTATCAAAACCAGACAAATACACTGCTAACCATCTGTTACATGTTCTTTTAAAAAATTAGCACCAATTTAAGCAATCTGAAGTCATAGAAAAGCTAGTGACACACTTGGTTTTTCAAAAAAGTTTCTCCCCTTTAGAAGACAATCCAACATCATATGCTCCCAGGTGTTAAACCAGCTTTGTTACCAGTAACAAAAACGACTCCTGCTTCAGGGAGCAAACAGAAAATGTCTTTCTTACCCCACTGCTTTCTCCTCTGCTTTTGCTGTCCTAAGAAACTGTGGAGCACTGACCTCTGTACTTGCCCCAGTGCACCCTAGGAAGCATCAGGGCCTCGGACTCGTATGTGAGGGCAGAGCCAGCATCTTCCTGTGGTATCTGCAGAGCATCTACCGCAGGCGAGTCCCACAAGCAGACGTTCCGGCCTTACCACAGCACATACAACTACCGTATGACGTGTGGCCAGAAGGTAATAAAAAGGTTTTTTTCTCAAGAAAAAGAATCCTAGCGCTCATAGCTGACCTTGCTATAGGAACAAACCTCATTGTGTCTATGTCATAGATAGCTGGTAGTCACATTGCTCTTTGAGTCACCCTATAGGCATTTGAGGACATGATGTTTTTCAAATTATCTCCCACTATGTGTTAAATTTCAGTCCATAAAAATTTTTCTAATGTCAAATCTTTGAGAACAGGCTTATATTTAAAGGAACGTGTTGGTCAAATCTATCAGAGCAGTAAAGATTGCAACCAAAATTTAAACTCATTAAACATTTTTCATGTCATTCCTTTTTACACCATATACTGGTGGTATTTAGAAGAATCCTAAAGTGCTTCAAACCCAGCAATTAATAAAGTTGATTTCTGTTGTGCAAAACCACAAGCACCTTCTCAAAAAATAAGCAGCAGCAGCAAGGAATAAAAACTTTAAATAGTTAAATGTATTTTCTCTATTTTGTTTTGAATTCTTGGACTAAGACAATCTGCTGTATTTTCAATAATAAATTGCAGAAGAGTACATTTTATTAGTTTAATTTTACACTGGACTTCTTATACATCTGTTTGAAATAGCGGACCCAGGTAAATTTATAGCCACAAAGCAACACTGTGGGACTGAAATCCAACAACAAAATGTTTAGCTACAAAAATAGTCATTTTATAGAACACGAACAGAAACAATGGTTCTCTCTCCACTTTCCTCCAACAATAAGATGAGAAAAGATGGTTTACTTAAAACATTAATTTAGCTCCAGACATTTTAGCATGCAGAGTGGGCAAAAAATAAAACTGTCTTGATACGTTGTGTGATAAGCTTTGAGAACTCCACTCATGTCATAGACAATCTATAATATGTAAAATAATGAGTCAGAATACACTTTTTCTGTCATATTAAAAAAACAATAAAAGACACTCTGTAAAAGCAAAGAAATCACTAGATTCATTTATAGGAACTCAAGTCCAAATTCTGCATCTGGGTGCAGGCAACCCTGGATCAAATCACGTTCTGAGCAGGAATTACACAATACACATCCCAGGAAAGAACTTGGTTCCCAGTACATGGTATCACTAAGTTTAGCATCAAGCCCTGATAGAATCCATATGACATATGTAGAATATACAGACAAAGGCTGTTCAGTATTTACCCCCCCGCACACAGACACTTAAGGTACGTCCCTTTCAAGTGTCACAGTTCCAGTGCAACACCCGGCACAGACTGTATTGCTGCAAGACTGAACCCGTGCTCCAAACAGGCATCACCTTCCCTAAAGATTTGTCTGCACTTTAAGAGCTGCCTCCCAGGGCACACCAAGCCAGGGGACTGCACTGCTGCCGAAAGAAGGGTCAGCGCCACTCCGTCCTCAGAGACTTGGTGTGTCAGCTGTATTTTGAATGTCTAAACCCTACTTCAGTCATAAAAATCATAATTTTAAGCCAAATACAATCAGATCTAAGAAGGAAACCGATTTTGCATTTCAAGTCTTTCCTTTAGGAAAGAAGAATCAAGTGTATGGAATCACTTTTTTTTTTTTAATTGATTTTGAATAAACAAAATGCTCTGTTAGGGCTTAAAAAAGACAAAAGAAAACCTCCAGAGCCCTCTGGTTCCTGACAGTTTTTGAAACTCTCCAACCAACTAGTTGATTTCTAGTTAAGGTTGAGTTTGTTTTTTATTATTTTGGAAAAGGAAACGCAAAACCTTACTGGACACCTTACAAAACTTCACGGGCTGTTCGCGAACACTGGTTTCCAGCCATTAGACTAGTTTATTTTGTATGATCCATGCAGACAAAGCCTTAATTTTGACACACATCTTGTCTTTTTCAATAAAAAGCCAAGACTTGTCATATCACTGAATTTCCTCAAAGCACACTTACAGGCTGCTCATCCAGATTTGAGAAAGCCAAGCTTCTTTCTCAGGTTTTTTCTTTTTTTGAGGAAAAATGATATGAGCACAGACGAAATGAACTGTTTAAAACATACTCCATTTCTGCAATGCCATTCAGCTACTCAGTGTTCACCTAGTTAACGTACTGTTTCTGGTACATAACCTGATTGATAGCCATAGATCCCTCTTTTTTTCAGGTGAGCAGTTAAGACTACAGATTGTATCTACGTTGACCTCCACTTATTTTTAGTCATCTTGCATAAGTTGTTTATGTATACTGCAGTAGTGTTAACACTATACAAAGTTTCTCCAAGGAAAGTAACATTCATGTTTACAAAACTGAGCAGGTTTCTTAATATATATATGTCTATGTATACACACACTCACATATTCTTAATCTTTAAATACATATAAATATTTATAAAAGCCAAAGTGCAAAAAAAAACCCCAGGTCAATTGCATCACTTTACAGACATTATTTTAGTATTAGGAATAAAAGTGATTCTATTGCACACCAAACTCTCTACACCTTTAAACCCCTGACAAGTTACACGTGCATCCTGTTCTCCATCAGCGATGAGGCTCTCACAGCTTTGCCCACCGTTTCACAAAGGTGGCACCAACCTCGCTCTGCAGTCAGGAGTACACCTCTATGTCTGCCGTGGGCATGCAGGGCGGCTACAGGCTAGATGTGCACACTGAAACACCGGGACCTCGAGCATACATCTACTCTGCATGCGCTTGTCTGAATATCATCTGCATATGTGCCTTCTCGAGACTGATGCTCACTCAGGTTATTAGCAATTTGGTGCTGAATTATACTGGAATCGAAATCCACAATAATCACAGACATGTCATGCATGCTCCGAAGACAGCAATATTTCTGTAAAATTCTGAAGCTTCATTGCATGCCATAGCAAGAAGACATTTAAAAAAATAAGGTATGAGACAGCTCTTCCTACAACAAGATTTACAAATAAACTCAGTTAATCTCAGGAGGGTTTTTTTCTTTCCAGAGTACATACTCAAGCTAACAGTATGCACTACAAGATCAGATACTAGTTCAAATCACACAGACAGAGCAGTTGTGTTAAAAAAAGAAACCACATTAAAAGACAGTTTGAATCCCAGAATAATTAAGGCTGGAAGAGACCTGCAGGTCATCTGGTCCAACCCCTCAGTATTCTGAGCCCCTCAAATCCAATAGGAAAAACTCAACTCTGCAAATACCCAACACACACACACACGCTAATTTGTTAAGTCTTCTAACTGTTAAAATGAACATAGCACAGTGCAGCTTCAGTTGAAAAAGATAAAAACTTGAAGGTGAAATGCAGTAGTTTACTTCTATAGTGAATCACTAACATTCACTGTGAACAGAAGTCTTTCATAATTTTAACTTACACAAAAAAAAACAAGGATAAAAAAAGCAAAAGAACAGCAACCTGTACTGTTCTGCTATATGGTAAATTGGCATTTTAAAATGTTTTTTCCCCGTGACAAAAATGCACTAAAAATATTTCATACATAATGTCAGTATCCAAAAGTAAACTAAGGTCTCTGTAGGTTTACAACCAAACAAGAAAAACCACAAGCCCCAATACTCTGCCATTCAATTAAACAGAATTTTAAAAATCCAAGATTCCAGATGACATTTCTGAAGTTAACATCATATTAAGTACTTCAGTTTTTTGGGTTTTTTTTTTTTTAAACTTTCTGGGGCAGTAAAACTTGAAAGTTTTTGCTACAGCAAATTAAGCTATTAAAAATTGGTATAATTTTAATATAAAAGTAACATTTGCACCAAGAGAAATTGCTGATTTTCCAATTGTAAGGTCAGAAACAATGGACAGGTTTCTTTTACAAGAGAAATATGTCAGTAATGCAGTGGCTGGCTGGGCCAGTATATTTTGTAAGTTCTATTTATATTCAAGTCAAGAGTATCGGGATCAACAGCTAAATATAGTGCCTTTAAGAAAGTGGTGTTTTACCTCCTCTTGCACGTCTCTATTACTCTGGTAGTTACAGAGTTCAATCTCACACGCATGCACACACAAGAATCTTCCGCAGAACTTCACCCCGTGCACTCCAAAGTGAACGTGCACCAATTCACAAGTGTGTAGGATAAAGCAGTTTAAGCCCTATTCTACTGCAAACGTATTTTCTAATTCAACGTACTGTGCAATGTCGCAGGCAATGTTCGGATTATCTGATTCTGAAAACTGTATTGATGAGGCTGTATTGAACCAGCAAATCTCCTCCTCTTCCCTGACACTGTATTTAGAAAATATATATTGAATATATTTTCCTCCCCTAGCGCACAGAGAGGTTTTCCTATGGCGGGAATAGAGCTGAGCTCTGTTAACTAAATACTTAATTTACAAATGATTCAAAACTACTGTATTTTTATTTAATTACTAGATAGAATGGACCCATTAAAAAAAATGGAAAACATTTATGCAGTTCTTTGAGGCTGCAAGTGTCTCCAATTCATCTGTCCTTTTACCAGAGTTTGCAGTGAATGAAGAGCATCATGGACAGATTTCCTCTTGTTTTCCTTTGTTAAAGGACCAGTATCACAAGCTAGAAAACACAGAACATTTAGCACTCTCTCCTCTTCTAAACAGCACTGCTTCACAGATAAGTCACTCATCCTTCCGTAACATTTAATTAAGCCACTGTATCTTCCATCCACATTTAAAAAAACCAAAAACGGTAGAGACACAAAGGCATCACTCATGGTGAAATGCAAAGTAAAGGCTACATTCTTTAGACTTTATGTTTATCTCTCCTACAAGAAGATAGAATCACTGGGAAGTAAAGATAGGAAGGGCTCAATAAAAATAAAAGTGCTATGTGGAGGAATAACTGCCCTTTAAACACAGTACTGAGAGCGTTCCATGTGTGAGTTCCCACTTACATATGACACTCCAATCGCTAAATAAAGCAAACTTCCACAGTCACATGTTAAAACAAACTTCATAGAGACTATACACTCAAAAAACCCACAAATGAGCAATACTGTACTAAAATGTAAACAACCACTGTGTCACAGAAGCCTGCCAGTTGGGATTGAAGATTCATGAACCTACTTAAAAGGGAGTTATTGGCAAAAAGTCTATTATAACTGCTCACCTGAAATAGGCTGAAACTAAGAAAAGCCTATAATAGTGTCTAAATTTGTATTTTTGTTCTTTAGGCATTGATTTGCTTTCATTCTACAACATTAAGCAGGCAATTTCATAACAACTGAGTAAAAAAAACAGGCATTACATTAGCAGAACATGCAGAACATGGAGTTTTTTCTACTTGGTTCCATTAACTCACAAGCAATTCAGGCCCAATGGAAGCAAGAGTTCTTTTCCAAAGTCAAGTCTGCAATCCTGGCTGATCATCGACATCCTTCGAGGGGTCCTGTCAAGGCATCGAGGCTGCTGTCTGTATCTGAGGCCAATGTTTGCTCTGTTGACATGGATGAAATGTCATTGATAGATGATGACTGGGAAGGACTGGTGTTGCTATTCACTGCTGCATCTGTGCTAAGTAAACCAAACATAATAAAATCTGAGGCAAGACAATTTTGCAGGTACAAATAATCACACTTTCAGGCTCCTAGCATCATTTTCCCCACCGAAATCCTTTGAAAATAAAGAAACTAGTATAGGTAGAAAACCAAGCACTAAGTTTCCTAGCACTCAAAAGGTGAGCATTAAGAGATTTATTTTCTCCCTCTCTAGGGTGGAAGGAGAGGAAAAAAAAAAAGGCAATGTATAATGTGAATAGTGACCTGAGTATCAAGCAATCTAATAGGTATTGTAATAACAGACAGCGTGATATTCCAGTTACTGAACCAGGAGGACAGCAGCAAACATCAAGGACTCAATCATGAGCATTAATACTTTGCACTACTAACTTATTTTAAAGGAACCCTAACAATGTTTAACCCTCACTCATGCAGAACCAAGAACAAACATTCAGCATAAAAGCCATCTGTGCAAGAGGTGATGTAACTCAGTATGACAACTTCATTTGATGACTGAACCCTCTGGGAAAAGGCAGCTCTGAGTGCTGGACACACCAGACTTAAGTTTTCCTACCACTTACTTCGCACCAATGAGAAACTACCACACATGGGTGGCCAGAGGCATATTAGAATCAAGATTCTTGAACAACAAAACTTTTGCCTACCTGGATTATCAAGCAGGATTTCTTCATTCACTAGTGCAACAGCTCAGCATTATGTGTCACAGTTACGGGAGAACTACTGAAACAATGACTAACCTGAGGGCTGATCTTTTACCACACCATTCTTGCTCCTTTCTTCCCAATCCATTACTTCTTTGTATATTAATTCTTAAGAGAGGAAGGTGAGAGAATGAGAGAAGAGACAGAAGACGCATTGTAAGAGGACAGAGAATTTGTATCCAATTTACATATGTGTAAAGGAACAATGACATGGTCATAGGTCAGTCTGGAAGTACACATGAATAAGGATTTTCCCCTTTTTTTTTTTTTTTACAGCCTACGGAAATCATTAGACGGGCCCTAGAGAAAATACGTATAAACTAGAATCAATACCTGAATTTTTATAAAGCTGTTTAACAAAAACAAGTGACTTCCTAGGTACTAAGTAGTCTATCACCCCAGTCCTCTGATGGCAGATGTATAAAATCGAACCTGTCTCGCCACTTAATGTTTTTGACCAGAAGTGTAACGTGGCTTAAATAATGCACACTGAGAGGAGGCACATACTTATCTTCCAGAGAACCTCCTCTCAAAAAATGACTGAGATTACAAACAACAAAATACTCAAGAAAAACAAACTGCAGTATTTTGTTGGACAGACTTCAGGATGTTCCGTGTATGTGTATATATGTATGTGAATATATGTGTATGGACACATACTCACTCCAAACAGCATTCTTCCATTACTGATTTCTTTCACGCTGCCACAAGCAGTACTGCGTAACTAGAGCAGTGGGTTCCCCTCAGTCCCAGTCCAGCACACACTGTGCAACTCACATTAATAGTACAAGTTATTAAAATAAATGTCATTTGTCGTGCTCACTTTTTACCTTTCCATTCTTCAATTGCATGTTCTCTTTCTTCCAACTGTGCATCATAGATTTGAGGTGGAGGCTACAAAGAAAAGACAGTCTATAGTGTATTTACTACATCAGGTTCTAAAAAACCTAAAAACGACAACCCTTCTAGCATTTTGTTACCCTCACCTTTGGCAGCCTACTCCCTGCATCTCAGAGACACATTCATTTTACAACCCCCAAACTTGCTCTTAAGCTCTGCCTCCCACTGAAAGGCTGTTTAAGAGAATCAACTAATATTACGCTCGTTTTAAGGCTTTACAGGGCCTTAAAGAAGGTCCCTGTTTCCACACGTCCTAGATGACCACCACATCGGCTCCTGTAAAGTAAAAGCAACCATCACCAACCACTTTCAGAATTCCATCAGCTCCACTCCAGCAGCTGTTCTTCAGGCAATTCTAACCCTAACATTGATCTGGAGGCTTACATCCAATTGTTGCTAGTCAAAGAATGAGTTGAAAGCATGCTCTTGCCTAAAACGAAACGCATTCTTTAAACTGATACCTTAAAATTTATTTAAAATGCAAACTTACAGCTTCTGCTTCAGCTGGATCATACCAAACAGTGATATAAGGATGACGTAAGGCTTCGTCTACAGAAATTCTCTTGTCTGGATCTACTACAAGCATTTTTGATAATAAATCTCTAGCTTGGCTGGCTAGAAGGTAAAAATGAAAAGAACATACATGTAAAAGAGCTGTAGAGCTTACCGTCTGACACAGAAAATGAATAATGGGAACACAGGACATACACTGTACGAGACTGCACTGGGAAAACAGGCCCACAAATCTAAGCTTTCCTATACAGCTACAGTTTTCTTTTTTAAAAAGGAGGTCCCACCCCTTCCCACCCCTTTAATATAAATGCTATTTTGCTATTATTAAAAAAACCTGCACAAATAAACATTTTATAGTAGGGTTGGTTTTTTAATTAAGTGTATTGCAGACATTTTACACTAATATCTTAAAAAAAAAAAAAAAAATCAAACTCGCCTTACTTTTTAACTTGTCACGATCAGATTCTGATGGAAATATCCAGTCTGGGAAGAGCTCTTCAAATTTAATACCGGGATATTTTGGCCTGTTTTCTACGTAATTCCTCACTGTAGGCTGCAGTTTCTTCATGAAGTCTGCTGATGGTGTTCCTAATTGTTCAATAACCTTATTCCATTGATCAATATCTGCACCATATCTTTAGGAAAATCAGCTGAAGAATTGGAAGTCTGCACTACACAAAAATATCACTTACAGAAATCTGAAAAGTTCATGAAAACTTGAACAAAGGACACAAACATGAACTTCATTCAAGCATCAAGAGTATTCTGAGCTGCCATGCAAAAAGCTAGACTGACAGAAAACTGCGATTCAGGTCGGGTACTCTCAAGGACAGGCTAGAAGGGCTGCCCAGTGCATTGTGATGAAGTATCTTTTGGGAGGGTTTGCTTGGATGGTTGGGGGCTTTTTGTTGTTTAGTTTGGGGTACAGAATTTCAGTATTTTATAGGCACTGCATTTACAAGCTACAGGTTCACTCTGTGCCTCATGTTTCTTCTGGATTGTTCCTTCTCCCTTTTTCAAGTGAAGTTGTTTCCCCTACGCATGGTGACACTTGTTACAGAGATACCAGAGTTCGCTCTGAACGAGCCTGGTCAGGATAACAAAGCTCATTTATCACACTGACAAGACACTGCATTAGTATTCCTGATATTTAAGATTACTCAGATTTGCACTTTACAGTTTTTCCCGATAAAAAGAATGTGCAATTCGAGCAGTCTAACCATCAACCTTGCAAACATTTATAGCTAAATTCATAATCTAGCACAACCTATCCATTCCCATAGACAGATTTTGTAATAAAAAAAATTTGTTGCACTTTGAATTAAGATGTATTTAAAAATCACTGAGGTGCTTTATTTCAATTAGTGTGCCAAGAATACAACTTGAAATATATGCATAGACACTGCTTCGTGATAAGACTTTAGACTTCTGATACAAAGATTGAAAATTGTATTTGCTTATTGAACACACTCCAATGGAAAAACTATATTGAAATCAAAATTAAGGAGTCAATATTGTTAACTCTCATGCTAAAACAAAGCACATACAAAGAATATTTTAACATATATCAGGAAATTTTGTGCCTAGCTAGAATACTGATTTCTGTGAGATCTCCACCAATCTAGATTCAAGAAGACACTTTTTCTTTGAGTAACAGCAGTTTGGTTAGTCAGCTAATTAAATCAGAGCCCAGTCTATTGTGGTCTCAGAACAGAGCAGGGAGGGCAGGAGAACTTAATGACCTGTCCCACTTTAGTAAAAAAACCTGGGACGAACCAATGTCTCAGTTGAATTGTTTCAAAGTGCTTTACAGACACTGAAAATTGAGAAAAAAACTTTTTTTAAATCTCCAGTGTAGGATTGGACTTGAAATAAGCTAAACCTCTTCTCAGAAACCCAAATGGGACAAAATGTGGATTTCCATGTAAAGCGCACAGAGCACACTGTGTGAATAACCTGCAGACAAAATGACCCTCCTGTCCTAGCAAACAGGGTCAAACATAACCAGAAGTTCAGTTCTTTTCAAGTAGCCCTGCCTACCCCTTGGGACTCCAGAAGAAGAGTGGTTGAAAACAGAGTCCTTACTAGAAGCACAATACATAGCATGATTTTTCCCAAGAAAGCATGAATACCCCTCGTGCTTTTTGCATTAATCGGGTAATTAGCTTCCTTCACCACTAGACAGAGCATTAAAAACCCTCAGGTGCTCTAGGTTTTCCAGTATTTCATCTTAGGAATCTACATTGCCTAGTTTTTCTACATTTCTCAGCAACTGCCAGTAACTCAGGCCTCCACAGCTCCAGCTGGGCGCAGCTTCAGTGCATCCACTGCCCTGGCCACGCAGAGCATCTCAGTCCACCCAGAGTACTGCTGGAAACATCTCAGCAATCCCCTGATCACATGGGAAAATACAAACTAGTGGGTCTAAGTGTAGGTTTTCCTGAAGAGAGTCAAGGGCTTCTCATTAGGCAACATGCTGAACTCAGCTCTAAATTCCCAAATACTCAGTTTAAAAATAAAAACCAACCCAAAACACTACCACAAAAAAAAAAAAAAGGGGCCGTGTACACCAGCATCACCCATAAACCCCACCATCAAAACAATCCTGCAGCTGAAGGGAAAAGACAATCTGACTGAAGCAGTTGTCACTCAGGAGTTTCAACAGGAACATTATTGATATTTCACGTTAAAGAGAACCGAAAGTCTTACGAGAAATAAACCCCCCTGTGAGCACAGCTATGCACTTCAGTAGGATGCTGGGGGAGGAGACTCCTTGAAACAGACTGGTGGAGCTTCACTGACCTCCAGAGAATCACAGATTATCACTTCCGTACTCAACAAGTATGGACAAAATTTCCTTCATTTATTGATGAGTAAATCAGAACAGCCCATGCCAACATGCAGGTGAAAGACACATAACATACATGAAGAATTGTGTTAGGTTGGTCTGAAGGCTTCAAAAGGTAAAACAATAAGTATAGAAAGGAAGAAAGGTGGAAAACAAAAACTTATTTAATAGTCATTTGCACTACTAAATAACGATCAACTGCTGAAGATTAGTGTCATGAAATTTAGCATTAAAATTGGAAGTACTTCTCTATAAGATACACAGATATCTGTGAAGACTTGATATTTTTAGTGGTGGACTCAAGTCTTCCTTGGTGATGAGCAAAAATACTATACAAAATCTTGGACCACAAGTAGCTGCAGCTTCTTATGACCTACAGCCAGAACTGGCCATGGTGGTTTAATGACATCACCTGGATTCTATTTATTTAGTGACCAATTTTGAATGTCTAGTCCTTACTATTTATAAAGAATGAAATTGGTTTTCCTCCAGGTTTTATAATTGGAACTTGATAATGAGTTGAATGTTTTAAATTAAATAGGGAAATATTTTGAAAAATCATCAAATAACATTTACTTTATTAAATGATTGCTTCTGTTCAGTTAATACAGTGTGAAGACTTGTTTATGATACAGTGATGTATTATTGAGATTTCTGAGGCATGAAAACATACATACAAGGGTATTGTTTGGCTTGTAATACAGGAAAATTCCCTACAATTACTATTATACAAGAGAGCAGAATTTTACAAAGACAAATCTGGTCAAAAATATTAGAGGGAGAAATGGAGGAATAACAATCTTGTAGAAAAAGTAAGCTCAAAAGAAAATTTTTATAGAATGAAAACAACTCCAAAAAGAAAAAAAGTTTTCTTTTTATACTAAATAATAGTAATAAAAAAAGATTTCTCATGCAGTGTGCTTGCAATTAGGACATCATTGCCCAGCAAGCGCTAATAAGCAAGATGACTGAAACTCAAAAAAATTCTACAATAAAAAAGGAGTCAACTGTTCAAACAAATAGTAAGCAAAATCCATGCATAGTAAAAAGTAACTTCGTAGGCTTTTGCTTATAACACTTATCTACAAAGAACGAGAGTAAGAAAATATACTTACTGCTATTTACTTTTTAATCCTAACAATGTCCTTCAAGCTACAAAAGCTGAAGCTTTTAATATCCATTCTATGGATCTAACCAGTACAAAATTACATTAAATATAGCCTACCAAGAAAATAAAATGGAAAGCTTAACAATTTGGTTAATGACACTAATTTCAAATAGCACAGTAGATCTATTAAAACATATTATTGGAAATATTGTTTATGCGTTTATACTTAAACAGATCAAAAGAATTGTGTTTCTCTTGGAAGTGGGATGGGATTCAAGGATGACTAGGGAAGGATACGATCAGTGCCTTGGAATATCACACAACCTTTCACCAATTCTCCCATGATGCACCCAACTGACCAGATATCAACTGAAAGTAAAAATGAAATGATCAAATTATGAAGTATCATGAACAAAAGTGAGGAAAACAAACAAAACCATCTAGCATCTACAATAAAACACAACAATGTGGGAAACCAAACGGCTAACGTGAATTTTCAATCATATCAACACCAACTGACTGCTGCTAGATCTTGTTATTAGCACACTGTAAACTACAGTCAGCGTTTACAGTTCTGAAACGACCGTGAAGAAGGATACAATCTCTTCCTGGGAACAGGACTTTATGGAGGACCATTTCTGCCATAATGCACCCAACAGACCAGATATCCACTATCATTTGTTAGGTGCAACAAGGACAAAAGATTAAAGAGGTTTTTTTAAATACCACAGTCATTTGTAAGCTCACACTGTATTCCTACAGTCCTGCAGATAATTTTTTTTTGTCCCATCCAGAACAGCCTCTACTAAAGTTCTGATCCATATCAGCACCTGCTGTACAACAAGCTGCCTTACGCATTAATCAAAATGTTTTTTTCATTATCAGGACCTTGCTGGGCCACTATGAGTCTCTTGTTTCACACAGCCAAAGTTTCACGTAATCAAAAAGCATGGTAAGCCCAAGCCCCCATGACAAAGCAAAAAGAGGTACTAGCATAGATGTCCCCAGGAGGCAGTTTACTTCACAGCTAGTAAAAATCAGCAGGTAAAATCCCCAATAATGCAAGGCAAGGACAACTTTCTTGCCAGCAATTTTGTTGGCTGAACATTGAAACTCTTCTTATAGCCGTGGTAGCACCCAGCCTCCCCAAGTGCTATGCAGATTTAAGCCAGTATAAGGTATGGTTTATGACAGGGATCTGAAACAGATTTTAACCATCAGAGATGCCAAAGGGAACAGCTTCAGAATAAAATCACATTGATAAAAGGGCTCATTGTTCATATATTGATGGTTGATTTGTTTTTTTTTTTTTAATATCATCCAGCATAAGTATCTCAATAGCTTTTTGTAGAATAAAAACAAAAGCAGGCAACAAGACAAGAGCACAACACATGAAAAGATACTCCAATAGCAGAGGAGAGGGAGCAGTGTACGTTAAATAGAGATAGGCACACAGAGCAGAAATCTAGAAATTCTCCAAAATTACTGCAGTGTGATTTCTTTTGTTATTAATATAACTGAACAACAGACATGGCAGGGGAAACCAGCCCTCCCTCCCTCCTTTAAAGCTGTTATGTTGCGAGACAGACACGCTTTAGACAAAAGATTTAAAGCGTTACTCCAGCAACTTACCATTCTCTTTATATCCCATTCCAAGGATAACCTCTGGGGCTCTGTAATACCGCGTTACTACATATGGAGTCATCATAAAGTTAGTACATGCTGTTCTTGCCAGTCCAAAATCAAGGATTTTGAGCGTGCAATCTGATTTTACTACTATGTTGCTGGGTTTCAAATCCTAACAAAAAATTTTTTCAGTTAAGGAAGGATCAATACACAGAATAATACACCCTCCCACCTCCACAGTCAGTCTATGCTACCGATTCACTTCATTAACAACTGCGTACTCCTGCTCTGATGTATCTCTGCTTATTTATACACAGACTAGAGACAAGCTAAACACTGCACAGCCAAGTACTCGAAAAATACAGGGAAAACCAGAATCAAATTTTTCTGCAGAGTCTGATTTTACCCATTTGTGCACTAGTGCAGTCAGTGACCTAGCGGTCTGTATGTGCACAACGTGTACACATATATCTGCTTCCTTTAACACATTAAGTGGACCTTTGGGTATGAACAGCTGCATGGTCAAGGAGACTGTGTTCCAAATACTGTCAGTATTAGGGCACAGATGCTAAAGACAACATCAGGAATTAGTCAAATATCTGTAGGAGAAGGAGGATCCCAACACACAAAGCATTAATAAGGGTATGTGTTAATGATGCATAAGCCACCTGCGTTAGCGATTAGCAAATTTCACAGAATTAGGATGTAGTGAAAACACAAAGTTACCCACTGAGTGAGGAGAAAAATCAAATACTTTAGGAGAGATGCCTCATGGGAGCAGTCATTACTGCACCCAAGGGAGAACACAGTTAGGGAAAACTAGAATAATTGGGGTTTATTCGCAAAGTATGAGGAGTAGCTGAATTACAGATGCACAAGTACATTTAATTCTGCTCAAATGCTTGACTTTGTGTCAACCACACGAACCATGTCCTCAGGTGCAAACTTCCTCTTCTTAAAGGACATGGGGACATGCAAATAGTTCATGTAGATTTGCATGTGTCAGGAAGGCAATAAATCTTCTGCAGAACACTACCGAATTTACTCTGTTTGGTCACAGACTGAGCAATTCCTACTATTCCATTCCTCCTGAACTATCCCAGCTCTGTTCCTCTCCTGGTTTCTTTTCAACACCAATATCTCAATCTAAACAAGAGCTTCCACCCTTGAAAGGTATTTTGTTTCAGTCTTAAACTAACCCAACATAACGCTCACCACTTCAGCTTCTCCATTCAAATAAACTTCACAGCTCTGTTCAGCTATTCACTCTGTTCCTCTCATTGCCCATTTTCTTGTTCAACCAGTACCAGCTCTGCTGGGCACTCTGTTAGCTCTTATGAGCTCAAATGTCTCTGCAAATATTGTTTCCAAATCACAGTCGACATGTCAGGTAGAGTTCAGCTGGAGTTCCAGCCCTCCCTGCTTCACTCTTACCCACCCCACTTGGTAATTTTAGGAAAGGCCAGTACCAAGATTATCTGGATACAGCCTTAACATTACTATATATAACTTCCTTGCTAATACCACAGGAATTTCATGGTAGATTTTGTTAAGCAAAGGATGTAGGTTTCAGCCACGAGGCAAAAAAAGACAGACATTTAAAAGGCAAGTGTGTCCAGGAAGTAGGGGAAGAAAAAGAAAGGAACGGAAAACAAGTAGAACCATAAACAGACTAGTCATGAAATAAATAATATTAAAAAATCCACCATGGCAGCAGAACAACAGAAGCAGAGATATATGAAGCCTGCAGAGGACTTTGAAATTCTGATCATTTACAACCTTTACTTTTCAGCATCAGACTGGCTGAGGTCAGAAGGGGCCTCTAGAGGTCATCTGTTCAACCCCCCTCCTCAAGCAAGGCCACCTACAGCCAGTTGCCCAGGTCCATGGCCAGACAGCTTTGAGTATCTCCAAGGATAGAGATATTTAAGAGGCAAATACTGCATTTTAAAGACTCACTCCTAAGTAATTTGAAAGGTCCACAGATACTCATGCTCATCTTCTAATCAGTTCAGTATTAGCTAACTTGATTTTAGAGCTATTTCCAATACAGTCTATCTTTGAACTAGAAACAATCTTTAGGTTTAATAATATTCTTACGAATGAAAGAAATATAAACTTAAGAAACAACAACACTCTGCCTCCCCCCATTTCATAAGAACATCTGTTTTCATAAAGAGTATTGTTAACGATCTAATACTACCTACTCTGTGGATGATACCCGCTGAGTGGAGATGTTTGATACCACATAGCATTTGGTAAAGAAGATAAGACATTCTTTCATGATCCAATTCCATATGGATAACCTGGCACAAATTTGCATCCATCAGCTCCATAACCAAGTATCTAAAGCACAAGAAAAAAAGCATTAAGAAAACGTGAGTCTTTTTTTCGTATCAGGTTTAAGCTTAGCATGAGAGATATTTAATGCAAGCCAACTACTTTGCTAGCGTCAAAAATCCTTTGATTAAAAAAATCATGCACGACCATAGTTTCAAAATTAAATTATCCATTCAAATAGTCTATTAAAAATTAAGTGTTTAACAGTCCATTACAAGAGATTAGAATTCCAACAGTTTTATAAATGGTAATACAGAAGAATAACTCTGAGTTTAGGCAGTATAAAAAAGTAAGACTGAGTGAAGTCGATGCAGAAATTGCAGATAGTAAGAAATAATTCATTTTCAAGTTACAGTATCATCTGCTTACCCGCCTCAGACACACACTCCCCCGTTTACCCAAGGAGCCCATTCCCAAATCACAACAGCATATTCACTAGAACCTATGAATGCCCCACCAATTAAACCACCGTGCATCCTTCCCAGACCAACTGACATAGCTTGCATAAAAAAGTAATATATTCAGTTCTTAATTGAGTCCAAAAATACAGTTCTGCTGATGTGACTGGTATGGCAAAAAAAGCATTATCAGGTTACCCAGACCAAGTTACAATCCTGAGGTGACCCACTTAGCTAAAGGACAATGCATACAAACCAGATGCATATGTAATCACGAAAGTATGGCAGACAGATGAATAAAAGAGAAATAACCTTTTTTTATTTCCCACTTCCACCTCATGCCTTTCTTAAGGATATCTAGAAATAAAGACTGATTAAAGGCTAAACTCAGCTTTTAGCTACTCTCTATTTTCAAAGCGTGTGGTCCGCAGGATATTGGAAATACAGCTCCAGGGCTTAGGCCAGTATTTGTAAGGAAAATCAAAACAAAAGTCTAGTACTTACACATCCTGAAATTCTTCTAGTGATTTCTGTGGTGTAAATACATTTAATAAACTAATTATCTAGAAAATAAAAAGAAACATTAGAAGAAACTTCAGCTTTAATTTGCATAAAAATCCACTATTGCAGAAGTTACTATTCAAAAATCAAACACACAACGTTACTCTACACAGTTTGAATGTTACTTGGCTTCACTTAATTCACATGTGCTGAAAACCTGCCAATTCAGAAATAGTTCAAACCTGCAGCACATATTCCAGACAGACAAAACCACTTTCTTCTTTTTAAAGTCATACGATACCTTCAATCTCCCCCTCCAGTGCCTGAAATATAGCCCATTTCTTCCCCATAAATAATTATCTCTTATTTTAAACCACATGTTGTGCAAGGAATTTTAACAGGCTGTCCAACAACACATACACAGAGGTGCCCTCTGTCATTTGGCTTAGATTATGATGTACTATATCCAGAAAAACTACTGTACTGCCATTCTTAATAACCACCTTGCTTTTATTATGCTACTTCTGGACTTCACCAAGAGCTTACTTAAAAAACCAATCCTAAAAGACTGATTGACTTCAGGACAATATCAATGATCAGCAATTTTTCTAGCTCATGTTAGTATCAGAACAGAACAGTCAAATAAACCTTATATTCTTGTCCTTGAAGTATTGACACTAAGGCTTGTTAATTAAGGCTCAAATCCAGTATTCGACTTCTGTTTACCAATAAATTGTTAGACAGTGCTGCACCCCTGCAAACCCCACCAGTTAAACACTGTATTTAATAAAAATCTTGTCTAAGCTCAGAAGATTTAACTACAGCGCAGTTACAAGAGCCAAACCCACGAACAAGCCCACTGCCAAACAGGATTTGCTGCAGTAAACCTATACCAACAACACAGAAAAACCTCCTTCTCTCGGCACTTCATACTCCAAACAGCTCCCCAAGAGCTTCACCATACTTTGGGGAGAACTGCATTTCCCACAGCAAATCTTTCCAGTCTTTCTCTCACTATTTTTCCATTACTTTGGTTATTAGCAGCAATTAAGAGAGAAAATCCTGAGCTTTTTTGACAACTTACAGTAGCGAGGGAGAGAACTATAAAGCCAAACTTACATTTTTGTGATTGACGCATTTTAAAAGAACAAGCTCTCTGTAAGCCCTTTTTGCGTGGGTTTGATTCTGAAAAGGACGACTCAGCTTCTTCACAGCAACATTTATTCCAAGCACTGTATCAAACGCAGCACTAGAAGTTTTCAAAGACAAACAACTTAAGTTGAAGACTATTTGAGGGAGAGGAGGGGGCAAAAGGGACGCAGGGGTGAGGAAAGAAATCACGATTTGAGACAAAGCTTATCCACTAAGCTGTTCATACTAACTTCATCTAATTTTCATTTAAAAAACAAACATCCTTTAAAATCTACACATCCTCTCATAGATACAAATAGAATAAACTGAGGCCACTGACACTCACCAGAATTCTTCCTGCCTTCTTTTCCTTTCAAGACAGCATCTGCTGACTCAAGACCCACATTCAAAATTGCAAGATCTAAAAATGTTTTAAGCTTATTTGAAATCAAGAAACATTTCAGCTGCCTAATCTGTATATTTGGAGTGTTGGAGTTTTTTTGTTTGGTTGTTTTTTTTTTTTCTCACAGCTGCTGACTGACAATCATCTACTATTTGCAACAGAAATTTCTCTTTGCTAAAGGACAGTCACAACCATGTCTCCATGACCTGTTCTGCAGGCATCAACACTCTCCTGTATGCAACAGTTTACAACTATAAACAATTGCAGTGCCTAGCAAAAAAGTTACATTCCTCATCTGGTTTTGCAAAAAAAAACCCCAAAAAACACAACAAAAACCCAACAACATAGATTTGAGAAATATGGAAAAACTGAAATTGCAGGCAGCAATAGATGAGTTTAGATGGGAACATGACCATCAATTTTATCTTGGTTTTCAGTTGTGGTTATTTTACTCCTTCCCCCTGCAGTTTGAGGTGTAAACTTGCTTTAATAGCTGCAAGAATCTAAAGCTAAGTTATCTGTGTGTGCAGAACAAGACAAAAATGGGAATATTATTAACATACAGAATATTCAGCAAAACATATATGAATTGATACCACAAACTACTCTACAGTTCCAATCTTTAAATAGTTCCAGTTTTAAATAAGGATTCCCACATTACTCTATTTCCATTTAATTTTACTTTCATAGGATAGCAAAGAATTCTCATTCACATATATTTCCCAAGCACATTTAACCTCTTTGTGAGCTCCTTTCCTATCTCATCATGATACATTCAAAACCAAAAAGACCATTGCATTCCAGCACTCTCGCAAAAAGCACAGCACTCCTGTGATAACAAAAATACTCAAATTTTATGAAGTTTACCAGCACCAAGTCACTGCTTTCCCTGCTGGAAAAAGCAATACCACCACGAAGCAGGGCTCACCCAGGAGATGTGGTGTTTTCCTGGAGGCATGTCCCAAATTTGAATCAATGTGCCGCTTGCACTAAAGGCTATTAGCATTTATTTCAGCTTAGTTCTGTGAAATATGTAAGTCATTATCCAATGATACAATCACCCTCACATTTAAAGCCCTTATGTCTGTGCAAAACAAAACCCAAAATGGGAGGAAGGAAACTGGCCAGATAACTGGAGAGATTATTTGCCTCCCAAATATTGAAAGTTCAATATTGACTTCACCTAGAAGAGGTTATATGTAAATTTAAAAGTTTTGCATATGTTAATAACTTTAACTATACCTGGAAATACCTGGTATAAAATCAATAACCAACAGGGTTCTCCATGAATTAGCTGTTCAAGTCAATCACAGGTCAGCAGTGGACAATGAAGCAATCTTAGGGGAAGTGTCCTGGGATCTGACAAACCAGGTACGTGCCAAGGCTCGGTCTGAGCACATTTGAAGAACGCCACCTGAACCTCTTATTTTGCTCACCTATGTGAGACTGACTGACAGTGAAGCTCAAAGAATAAATAAAAAATCCTCACAAACCAAAAAAAATTAGACTGTCTGCTATATATACAAGGGGAAGAACTAAAAAGAGACTGGTGGAAGAAAAATAAAAAATTAAAAATCATGGATGTAATTGGTGTTCTATTTCTTTCCCCATCCCTGCTCAGTTGAATTCAAAAGAGACTTTTTATCGTGCCAACCGTTTCAGATCCAGAATTTTAAAAAACAGCAGATTTGCAACAGTCTGGCCAATGATCTCTTAGGCTACTAACAGAACATCTACAGATTATTTCAGTGGTTGATGTCACAGAGGAATGCCAGTGCATATCGCACCGTACAACAGTGATTCCAGTTTGATCATAAAGAATTTTAACAGAGACTTCATTGCACTTGGGACAGTTTTCAAATAGTAACAAACCCTTCCCAACTGTTTCTTCAACTGCAACTGTACGAAAAGCTGTCAACACAGTCAAAGCAGTTTTGCTGCATTGCGGGACAAAAGAAATTCCCTGGGGCAGAAAATTCAGATTCACTAGCATATTTAGGAAATCCAGGACAAGAAAGGAAAAAAAGATGTCAGGAAGTTGAAGACAAATTATTTCAAAAGAATAATTCTGTATAAGTGATTATTCAGTCTCAAATAGATTATAAGACTTCAAATGTACTAATACTTAAGAACAAAGACGTGTGGAAAGTCATATACAGAAGTGTACTTTGTCTATATATACAAAAGATACACTCCATTTCTCTCTAAGCCTGTTTGCAGTGGGTTAGAAATACCCTCTACATAACAACCAAGTTCCCTTTTCATCTTCTTAGAGCTTTCATTTATCACTTTTCCTAAGTATGTACACAGAAAACTATTTTCCTACATTTTAACATCAAACAAAAAACTAAGCAGAAGCAACACCAATGGTGCTTTCCATTAATGTTTTGACAAAAAAAAAAAAAATCAAAATTCAAACCTCTACTAGCTGGAAAAAAAAAAGTCTCATCAAAAAATAAAATCCACACACACAACTCCAGAAATACTTTTCCTAATTGTTATGTAAAAAAAAAAAAAAAGGCATCACAGCTGTGTGTCACACTAATGACATTCTAGTACTTTGTACCTTCTTCGGCTTGGACATAGTTTTCAGATATTTCACATGAAGATGAAAATTTACACAATGTTTCACTCTGCTGCTCCATAAATCATGTCATCTCAAAACTATTAAATAAATCAGATCATTTCCTCTGCCTCTCAGAACGCTGACCTTAACACTAGCTTAACTTCACCTCGTTTAAGTCACACAGTTTAGCAATGCTGCCAATGAAAGGAGGAATGTTTAGCACCACATGAAATTCCTGCATGCCATCTAGAACGAGCATAACTTGAAGAATATTTATACCTGGAAAACGTTAGCACTAACTAAATCTTACCCAAACACTAATAACTGATGTGCCTATCCACTCATCACTCTACCCACTAAAGAATGATATAATGGTGTTTGCATTACGTTTATTTTTCACCCCTATTGCCCTGCTAATAGGTATCTAAATAATTTAATAAAGGCACGTTCTCACAAAAATGCACTGTTTTCCTACACATACAGCTTATTATGGTTATGAAAAGGCAAAAAACCCATGGGCAGGTGCTGAATAAGATGCTGCTCACAGTACATGAGTCATCACACTTACTCCGCAGAATTTATAGAGGAAGAGAAACTGCAGACTGGGTTTACAGCACGAGCAGACACCATGTGCTGTGATTAAGTCTAATGTTAGAGAGTTCCTGAGCACATCTGTTTGCTCTCCCGTGTATGGAATTAAAAACCGCATCAACAAACATTTCTGCTGTTACCAAGTCAGTTTTGCCCATCAATATGGGCCGGCACTAAGTTGTGCAGAATGGATTGCTGCAGTCTAAAAAACATTTGAAAGTGTTTACCTTGAGCTGGCCCAGAGGGGTGGTGCCATACAAGAGACTAAGGTTCAGGATGAGACTAACGACTCTCACGTCCTGGGCCAGTGGAGGCTGGACACATAGCTGAGGTGACACACCAAGGAAGAGCCGGCCAGCCCAACCCCTCACACAGCATCCCTTTCTGGTTAATCCATGGAGTGACAATGACACTGACTTGCCTCATCCTGCCAGTAAATGGCAAGGCACTGCATTGATGGCTCCTAGAAATGGACAGGAGTGATCGGGGATAAAAAGGGGGGGAGAAAGGGGGCCATGATGAAGAAACGAGTAAAACCCAGAATCGCTCACCATCGCATTGTCATACCTTACACTGCAATAGCATAACTACATGGGGAATGTGAGAACTAGAAACAGAAATAAAGTGGTTAATGAGAAGGAAAATTGTTGACCATTTTAATTTACGTAGTTATCCAAATATTAATTGTCCCCTAAACCAAAGCAAACCAAAACAGGTTTGCACATAACAAGCAGGTGTTTCAGAATTTATTTAATCCATAATGCTGTAGCAAGAGACACAAATTATCACCACTATTTTACATTCTGACACCTCTATTGGGAATATATTCAAATTTTGTTTCATATTTATAGCTCTTCATATTTAAATAAAGCCTTTATTACTCACCAGACAATGCCCTGCGCCCCTGATCCTATGGGCTTCAACTGCTGATAACGTTTTAGTACCGTGAATGTTGAATCTGCAACTTGAACACTGTAAAATTGACTATCACATTTACTGTCACTCATGGTGTAGTGTCATGTAGTTTTCTCTCTCAAGGACCTGGGAGTTTTCAAGATCTTAAAGAAAAAGAAAGAAAACAAATGTTCAATCTCTCACTAATTTCAGGCAGACAAGATGGAAATTATGTACATTTTAATACGTATGAATTTTTCAATAGCACACCATTAAATAAACTTTCTCTCAACTTCACTTCTTCCCACTGCTAACGAAAAATACTTCCAGACAGACAGCAAATAATTATAGCCTTCATGGCTTTAAGTAAATGCATGTTTCTACACCAATCCCTAAACCAAAAAGCAGCTTAGTAAAAAACTGTAAAAACAAACAAAAATACCCAAATCTCACAACTCTCTACTCCTGGAAGGCCACTCCCTAACTTAGAATTACTATTGTGTGCTACGACTGTATAAATTTCTGTATCACAGGAAAAAAGAATTATAAATTGTGTCTTTCAAACACTGACATTGCGGGTAAAAGCAGCAGCAGAAACCCACGGAGTCCACAGACACAGAAAGAAACAGTTATAATAAAAGGCTTGATTACAACTGCAAATCAGGTTTGTATTAAAGCAGCTGCCCCCCAAATCCCCACAGCTGCTGCAGTTTCTCCAACATCCCTTTCAACCTGGTTCA
>NW_010402241.1:33643-36258 GCF_000710305.1 Buceros rhinoceros silvestris
ATTTCTAGCAGGGATCTGCCTCCTCACCTGTGCCAGGCAGCCCTTCCTTGAGCTATACCCATCGCAACAGTCTCCATCCCATTTTAAACACACCCTAACGTCCAATTCTAGAAGGTGGTATGCTTCCAGTCCTACAGGAGTGAAGAGTTTTGTGCCTCAGTTTGAGAGACTTTTCATGCTGTAATGGAGAATAGGTTAGACCCATCTGTCAAGAATGAATTAGAGGTAGGTAATTACATTGGAGAGCAAGGTAATGGGCTAAACCTCTTTAGAGCTAATGCGCTACGGTAACGAGAGCACAGACCTCCAGCCTTCCCAGGCCTCCACCCCTCTTCCAAACCTTACAAGAAAATTACCTCAGTAATGACTGAAGAGGTCTCTAACGTTTTTAATTTCACAGTCACTATGACAGATAGTGTCATTATAGCTCAGTGTAAATTGCACAGTTAAGTGTTCCTTGAAACAGGAAATGAAAGGAGCAGTCCTCACCCCCGGGCTGTACAACATCTGGATTAGCTAAAGAAAGAGCAGTTAGCCTCTTTCCTCACTGGCCTACAGAATATTTGTGAGCCAATGCAAAACAGAAAAGCCTCAGGAGCAACCTAGAAGCTCACCCTAGAAGGGCACACAGCCTCATGAATAGCTTTTGGTTACTTCAAGAACTAGAATTTGGACCTCTCTTCCTAGGTGCTCATAGGAGGGAGCAGCATCTTTTCCTCAGCTTAAGCCAGCAGATGAACTCCAAGATATGAAAACAGGAAGACCTGCAAATCCTACTGAAGACTGGGTTTGAATGGAACTCAAAAGGATCATCAAAGGGAAAATGTGAGCTACTAAATTTCTGCCTCTGCCACAGAAGCAGTAGAGGGAAGCGAGTTACATCTCCAACACAATATTTTTAGTGGTAGACAGATGCAGTTCCACAATCAGCTCACACTAACACGAGACCAAAACGCTGCCTTAAGAGGAGCTCTCGCCCCCTCCTTCTGCAACCCAGGAACAACCCTCACTCTTCTTCCCAACCCTTTTGATTACTCCAAAACTATGGACTCCGAGGTACCAAATTTTCTTATGAACAGTCCCCAAGCAGCCATGGCATTTTCAGTGAACCTTCATACAATGGAAAAAAGGAACGGCTGGAAGGGCAAGATTCTATCTCTGAAAAGAACTTACAGAACAAAACCAAAAAGAGTTCACATAAGCTGGGTATTAAGTTCAAAACAGAGTTACACACTATGCTGTACCTCTTTATGGGTTAACAAAACTTTTCTATAGCAGAGATAAAGAAATAGGGAAAAGGAAGCTATCCTGAACCAGAGAAACACTCTTAAGGAACCTCTCTGCACAAAGCCATCTTTCAAAAATCAGTTAGAGGACAGGGAAGTCTTTAGACAAGACCCAAAGTCAGAACCGGGCATCAAGACACACAAGTTCTGTGTTTTCTGACATCCTTCACAATTCGCCATGCTAAGTACCCAGCCCCTCTGTAAGTTGAGCCCTAATTTTAACTTGGGCTGCAAGCTGCTTGGATGCATCAGCACATACATTATTTCAGACATACGCATTAACGTAAAATTAGGTGCTATGGGACTGTAGCTGTACACAGGACTTCAGACAATCTATTTCAGGGGCAAGATCTCTCAAATAAAAAGTCTTCCCATTGCTCAAGGGTGTATATGACAAACAAGTTTCTTAATCCTGAGCTGTTACTCTCCTACCTAAAATAATTCAATTCATCACTCCAGCTAACATACTCCATGCTTCTCTTGTACTAGGATTTTTTTGAAATGGGTGTTATTTCTATTTCTGAAATACAAGTTTTCATTTATGGCTTCCTGGCAGCTGCTCCAAACCAGACCAGCAGCAAATGTAAAAGTCATAGGACAGTCTGCAAACGAACTTCTGTAATTGATAATAGCACGGTACTGAATCACTATGTTTCAAGATGGTTTTCTATTTTAGAGCATGCACAAGATGCATATAAATTTAGTGTGGTTTACTGTTTTTTAATACAACTTGCTTGTACAATTGGGGAAATTTCAGAATCACAAAGCTGACTGGGCAGATCACATGCAGGAAACTTACAGGAGAGGTTTGCAACCTATAATTCATGAAAGGTAACCAGAAAAATAACTAACACACCAAACCTGCCATCGATAGGCTTATGAGTTGTTACATGAAATTCTGCTAAGAAATTTTTAGAAGTTGAAAGCAACCGCACTATAACATACATCCTGTATTAAACAGCCACTTCCCCAAAATGCATTTATTAAAATGACAACTTATTAACCAGGTCTGCCCTTTGGATATCTTCAAGTCAAAGGTTTCTGAAACAGACAGGTTGTAGCAGTTGGGAACACACTCCCAGTGTTGTTCGGATTACAGAAATGTTGTAACTGACAATGAAACACACAAATATCAGGAAACTCACCTTGATTTTTAAGGCTCAAGTTAAAATTCTACTAGTGACAGAATGAATAGGCAATGAACGTATGTATTTATGAAAACACATAGAAATTCTGTGCAGAAAAATCTCTTATTCATCCTTCAAATTCAGGGCGTCCTTTCAAAGACGATTATCCAATAGTGGGGGGGGGGGGGGGGCAGGCTGTTCA
>NW_010402241.1:36330-36930 GCF_000710305.1 Buceros rhinoceros silvestris
TAATGAAGGGGGGGGGGGGGGGGGGTTAATCTTTACAGCAGTATATATCAACAGGTATGAATCCTGTTGAACTACAAAAATCACACTGAGTTACCTCCTACCCTTCTACTCACAGACCTGTAACAGTCTGCTACAACAGGCAAGCGCAGCGCGGCAGTGTATTATCAGCGGGTTACAGCAGAGTTTAGAGGTATCTGTACCTGTTCAGCTCTTTGAAAAGCTTTTTCTTTAAGCAAGCCAAACTATTAACGTCAAAGACTTTATCAACTACCTGTTACAGTATCATTCGGCTGTTAACTATAAACTACAGACAAACTCTGGATGTATCCCAGCACCCGTCCTGAGATGGAAAGAAAGGAAAAAGTTTAAACGTGCGTCTGCTGTAACCCATTACGCTGTCGTAAAATTGTGTCACGGCCACAGAACTGAGGAAGAGCACATCGTGCCTCTCTTCTAAAACTTCTGCTGAGAAATTGCTTCGGCTCAGGAGAAAGCTCAGGTTCGCTCTCATCGCATAGAGAGGGGTGCGCAGCACCGGCCTTGCCCTCGGTTCGCCGCGCCCCCTTCGACCCTCTCAGGCAGGGGCTGCTTCCAGGGGAC
>NW_010402242.1:0-600 GCF_000710305.1 Buceros rhinoceros silvestris
GACGGCAGCTGCGAGGAGGACCTCGGTGGCCGAGACAATGCCTTGGCTTCCCACCAGCGACATCGCACCCTTCATCGCTGCCAGCATGCAGAAACCTTAGTAATAAAGGGAAGAGATGTTATGAAGGTGGGAAGGTCCGTGGAGCACCTCTAGTCTGAGGGGCTCTTAGTAGCCACCACCCAGGGCTGTGGGCAGGGAAGTTGGGCTTAACTTGTGATCTGGAGCAGCACCGGTTTCCTGCGCTTTAGGAAACTGCTGGTGCTTTAAAGCAGTTTTTTGGGAAGGGCTCTCTCAGCTACAGGAGCTCTCTGCTCTACTCCAGAGTTCTGTCCAGAGCGCTTGGCTACAGGGGAGCCGAGTCCTCCCGCTTCAAGTCATCTACTTGCTCACCAGAGCATTGCCATTGACCTTCTGAAAGCTTGCTGGCCACGGGAGGTAACCATGGGGCCGGCAGGCTGTGGGCACCCAGCTCCCAGCTCTGACAGGAATCCCACAGAAAACGCCGAGCCGGGGGTAGGAAGAGGCTGGGGCTGAAATCCCACCTCCCCTCGGGTTTGGCAGGGTGCGACAGCCCCCCACGGGACACCCAGGTCCCAAGCG
>NW_010402242.1:759-1055 GCF_000710305.1 Buceros rhinoceros silvestris
GGGATCCCTGCATGCCGGTGGGTGCAGCCCGGCTGGGACACTCTCCCAGCTCCTGGCAAGAGTTACCCCCCGGACCCCCCCGAGATCCCCTTCCCACTGCTCAGGGAAGGATGCTGCGGTAGATCTGGGGAGCTGGAGAGGGGCAACACCCCGCAGCAGGACTTGCCTCCCTCGGGGGTATATCCTGGGGAAGTGCCCCCTGCCCCTCTTCATCCTCCGAGCAGCCCCGGGGGTACTCACCTTCGGCGCGGAGCGGCGCGGAGGGGCCCGATCCTCCCGGCAGGTACCACGCTCGC
>NW_010402243.1:0-276 GCF_000710305.1 Buceros rhinoceros silvestris
ATCCCTTGTCCCCACTGTCCCTGTCCCCAGGGTCCCTTGTCCCCTCTGTCCCAAGTGTCCCCAGGGTCCCTTGTCTCCACAGCTGCTGTTCCCATAGTCCCTACCCCTGGGTCTCTGCCCCTGTCCCCTGCCCTCCACGTCCCCAATGTGCCAGCTCTGGCCGGGTCCTGCCACCGCTCTGACGTCCCCTGGGCCAGACCCGGCCCCCCGCAGAGACACGGGGACCCCGGGGGTGGCTCTGTGTCGGGGGGAGGGGGACACCGGCGCCCCCTGCTC
>NW_010402243.1:363-1682 GCF_000710305.1 Buceros rhinoceros silvestris
CCAGGGTACACAGGGGGACATAGGGGACATGGCAGGACAGGGAAGACAGGGGACATGGGGGACACAGGGACAAGGGGGAGCATAGGGACAAGGGGGGGACATGGGACACGGAGACATGGGGGCAGAAAAGGACAAGTGACAATGGGGACAAGGGGAAACATGAGAAGATGGGGACACACAGGGTCATGGGGGGGGACATGGGGGGAGACATGGGAGGGACACAGGGGACATGGGACATGGCACAACAGGCATATGTGGGGACGCGGCAGGATGAGGACACACGGACGGACCCGGGGACATAAGGATGTGGTGACAAACATGGGGACATGTGGGGCAGAAGGACATGGGGATACGAGAAGCCTGTGGGGGACATGGAGACAGGGGACAACACAACACAAGGACACGTGGGGACACGGGGTGTGGGGACTGACGCGGACACAGGACCACCACGAGGGGACACACCTTCCGTCCTGCCCCACCTCTCCCTGCTGCCACCACCTGGCCTTGTCACCGCTGCCTGTCCCTGGTGCCACCACCTAGCCGTGATGTCACCAACTGCTGCCAGCACCATCCCCTTGTCCCTGTGTCCCTCAGCCTGTCCCCTCCACATTGTCCCCAGTGTCACCCACGTTAACTCCTTCTTGTTCTTGCTATGCTAGTGGCACATGACACCCACCCTGTCCCCGTGTCACCTCGCCCCCGCTGCCCCCGACTGTCCCTGTGTCACCCACTTGAACTCCTCACTCTTGCTGCGCAGGTGGGGCAGGACACCCCATCCCAGCACCCTGTCGTCTGTCCCCGTGTCACCCTGTCTGTCCCCGTGTCACCCCGTCCACAGTGCCCCCGGCTGTCCCTGTGTCCCAGCTGTCCCAGTGTCCCCAGCGTCACCCACTTGAACTCTTCCTCGCTCTTGCCATGCAGGTGGGGCAGGACACTCCCCCGTCCCAGCACCCTGTCTGTCCCTGTGTCACCCTGTCCCCAGCTGTCCCGGTGTCCCCAGTGCCCCCTGCTGTCCCTGTGTCCCCAGTGTCCCCCACTTCTTTAACTCCTCCTCGCTCTTGCCGCACAGGTGGGGCAGGACACTCCCCTGTCCCAGTGCCCTGTCTGTCCCTGCGTCACCCTGTCCTCAGTGTCCCTGGTGTCCCCGGTGTCCCCGGTGTCACCCACTTGAACTCCTCCTTGCTCTTGCCGTGCAGGTGGGACACGGCACCCCCCATCCCAGCGCCCTGCCTGTCGCCATGCGCCCTGTCCCCAGCTGTCCCCGTGTCCCCTGTGTCACCCACTTGAACTCCTTCTCGCTCTTGCCGCGCAAGTCGCGC
>NW_010402244.1:0-1106 GCF_000710305.1 Buceros rhinoceros silvestris
TGCCAAGAACGGGAGTCCTGGAGGGTACAAGGGTCTCTACATAACTCCCGTTGACCGCACCAAAGCCTTTGACACTGTAAGCAGAAAAGGCCTGTTACGAATGGCACGATGGGGAAGAACATTCTGGAATACTGGTCTGTTTTGAAGCTGAGGGGGATTTTGAAGTTTATGATGAATTTTCGTTCTCAGCTGGATGTGACGCTCGCTGTGTTGGAATGTATAAATAATGACGTGGGCACTAGGCTGATGGGAAGGCAGTTCTGACGGCGCGTGCGATGGTAGCTGGAGAGTTGTGGTAGGGTTTTGGTAGTGGGGCAGTGTGACAGTTGTGTCCCTGGCCAGGACGTTGGCTTATCGCGTGGTTGGCTGATCGTGTGGCTGGTTGATACAAACCCTGGACGCGCGGTCCCGTGAGAATGCTGAAGTATGTGAACCTCCTGTTTGGCTGCATATTCCGGGCTCCTTCTCCGCAGCTTGTAGAAAATAAAGTTTGCTTAGCTGCCTCAAGCTGAGTTGTCTTCCTTATCAGTCCGTCACACCCTTAAATATCTTTTCCTGCTTTGAAACCTTTGTCACAGCAGTGAGTGACCTTTGGTTCGTGACCTGCTCGGCAGCGAGCTTGTCGGAGAGAATTCTTGTGTCATATATGAGCTGGTTGGTGGCCAGAAGTTTCTCTGTGATCTCGTCTCTCTCAGAGCCCGACTCCTCCCAGAGGGTTTTAATCCGCCCATGGAGGGATTTGGTTCTTGGAGGTTCTTCCTGCGTTACAACGTGCTCGTCTTTCTGGGCGGCCATTAAAGCAGCTCCCAACACCCCACAAACTACCACCTTTCTTTTTCCGGATTAAATCCTTTAACAAACACCTCAGCGGGGAGCAGCCGAGACCAGGTGTCACCCAGGTGGCCGCGGTCCTCTGCTGGGGCCTTCGCTATCACCCCAGTGCAGTTCTCCCTTCTCAGCTGTCTCACTGACACCCCCTTTCACGGTGATGAGAGCCCCAGAGACTCCTACGAGCCCCCGTTCATTGGCTCCACTTACCGGCGCCCTGGAAACCTTTCCCCACCCCAGCTCCAGGTCTGGTTGCTGTTAGGGCTCGTTACTGGCTG
>NW_010402244.1:1263-1639 GCF_000710305.1 Buceros rhinoceros silvestris
CAGAATCTGGGCTTCAGGGGCCTTTTCTCACCCCAGCTCCAGCTCCAGGAGTGGTTGAGACAGTGTCCAGTCAGCAGAAGCAACGCCAAGCCCTTTCCCACGACTTCACTGTCTCGAGGGCTGTTGTTGCCGGGTTCACAGTGTGGTCATTTAGGACTCGTCCTTTACAGCTCCCTGCCAGCCCCTTCTGGGCACGACTTGAGGATGGGGATGGTCCAGGAGAAGGTGGAGAGTCTCCCTCCTTGTGCCTATGTCTCCCCATCCACAGTGTTCAGCTGGACCCCAGGAGCAGAGCAGAGCTCTGGCAGAGCAGGACCAACCCCACTGGCTGGGCTGGTGAGCTCCTGCAGAAGCTCTGGAGCTTGTTGGGACAGCC
>NW_010402244.1:1681-2761 GCF_000710305.1 Buceros rhinoceros silvestris
TCTGGCAGAGCAGGCCCAACCCCACTGGCTGGGCTGGTGAGCTCCTGCAGAAGCTCTGGAGCTTGTTGGCACAGCCATGGCCCTTGCAGGCAGCCCCTGGCTCTTCCTGGGGCTGGAGGGCACAACCACCAAGAGAACGGTGGCAGCTGCTTATTGCAGGTTCCCACTGCAGGGCCAAGGTGTGTGTGTGTTCCTGAATGACCAGCATCTCGTGGGTCCAAGCTGCTTCCAGCTCCTTTCTCTGCAGCAAGCCCCAAGCTCTGGTGTGCCAGAGATGATGGAGAAAGGACCTCCTCTATGCTGGGGACTTGCAGCTTCCCCCTTCCCCCAGTGCTGGGGCGTCCTTCCCTCGGCCACTGCCCCAGGTTGCTCCTGCTCTCGGCAGACCTGCCCAGCGCTCAGGGAGACGAACCTGCGGGCAGGGGAGACCTGGCGATGCCATTCCTGGGCTGGGACCTCAGGCTGCGCCTGGAGCCGCTTCCTTTCTGCGTTTGGGAGCACTGCAGAGCTCCTCTGGCTTCTCTATGAGACCTTCTCAGTGTTTGTTTGTGTCTCTGTGTATCAAACCTTACCCTCGGTGCCTCCTTGTGAAGCTTCAGAGCAAGAGAGCTTCTTCTCAGCGCTGGTTTCTGTGGCCTTGTTTCAGACCTTCTCCTCAGTGCCTGTTTGGGTGGCTTCACAACTCCCCACCCCCACTACAAGACGACTGGTCGGGTCCCCTCTCCACCTCTAGCACAGCCCCCATCTCTTCACTGTGGGGCAGAGAAACAGCGAAGGCCTTGACGCTGCGCCAAGGCTGCTCAGACCCTCTGTGGTGTTACCACCACCGTTTGGGTCATGAAGCCTAAACTAGGCACCACGCTGGGCTGCTGCAGAGAACAGCAGCTCCATCCCAGCCCAATACAGCACAGCCCTCGAGCAGCAGCTGCCAGAGCCGCCCAGGCTCCGCGAGAGGAGGCAGAGGCCACAGACGCTGGGACCAGCAGCGACTGTGTGTGCCAGGACAGGCACAAAGGCAGCAGAAACCAGGGACAGCCTCACAACTCAGGAACGTCGACAGTAACTCCAGCACCATAAGTT
>NW_010402244.1:2900-3430 GCF_000710305.1 Buceros rhinoceros silvestris
GCAGGACCGCCTGCACCGTCAGCAGGAGTCGCAGTTAGTGGATGGAGTTGGGACTATGGACCCGACCTCAGATGCACGAACAGCCCGCGCTGCAGGTCCGGCCATTTTCTACAAGAATCAAGTCGGGTGCGCAAATAATCTGGTTTATTCCACTGCAACATTGAGCAGATTCTTTTAGATCATCGATGACAAAAGCACAAGCTGCAGGACAGCGACAGCTCTACCACTAAAAATAATCTCCCGGGGAATGTCTGAGCTGGAGGTTCCCGGCTGCTCTCTGCTTCCAGCAGCCAGGACGTGCAGAAAGGCAGCAGAAACCAGGGACAGCCTCAGCCCTCAAGAACATTGGCAATAACTCCAGCAGGGAGGGGGCAAGGGAAGCACCTAGCCAGCTCCTTGCCAAGGAGTCAGGTGGTGATCTCTGCAGGGATGACAGGAAGAGACAGTGTCACCCACGGCCACCTCCCCGTGCCCAACCTGCTGCTCTGGGGGTCTTGGTGTCCCCCTCCCACAGCCCGGTGTTGCACCAG
>NW_010402245.1:0-1864 GCF_000710305.1 Buceros rhinoceros silvestris
CGACAAAAACGCTCTTTCTTTTCTTTTTTTTTTTTTTTTAATGAATCTCTCGGGAAAGAGAAGGCAAGTCCCTGCTCTTTGTTTGCAGCGTGTGGCACCTCAGAGAGTAATTTAACGATGTCCTCGTTGACAACACCCTTCTTTTTTCTGGGGACAACACAGAGGAAATGGGACACGAAATTACGGTGTACGTGGCAAATCTAGGCATAGAAATGAAATGAGATTTAACAGCTGAACGGAGAAAGGGGAGCAAGATTTCTTTTATAATTTTTTTTAGGTGCTTAATCGCCTTTCAGTGCAATGAATTGAACTTTGTGAATCGTATTACATTGGGTGCTGTCATCTTTAGCCCCCTCAATGCAAACAATAACTGAACGCTCAGAAAGAGATGGGGGTGAGGAGGGAAATCCTGCTGCTCGGCAGCAGGAAGGAAAATCTTCCCAAAAGAACTGCAACAGAATCACTTCGACACGCCGCGTTCTGTAGCTGGGATTGCTGGGATGACCTCGGATGGTCCGCTGAAACACAAGCCATAAACGCCCAGCGTTTGGTTCCTGTCCGTCTCCCTCCCAGCAGCCGCTGCCGTTTCCCCAGGTGACTCTCGCAAAGGGTCGCTCCTACTTTAATGCGATTTGACTTGACGCTCCATCTCCTACCTGCCAGCCCCCATGTCCCCTTCCCGGGGACGGGGGAGGAACGCTGCCGCCGTTACATAACGGGTACCTGAAGCACGGCGCGAGTTCCCAGACTGCCGGACGCAGGCGGGGGGTGAATTTCTGTCATGTCTTGGAACGGGTGGGAAGAAACTTTTGCGGGGCAGGTGTTCAAATGTTTCCCGTGTGCTTTCCACAGTCATTCCTTTCCCACTCGTCTGAGAAGGCAGGCGGTACGTTTAACCCTCTCCCCGTGTAACAAAACCAGTGGTACCTTAGATCAAACCTGCTGCCTTCCTGCTGTTCTTTCCCCATCCCCTCAAATCCTGTGTGCCATCACTAACCTCACTGTGAAATCTAACAGGACCTGGGGCTCAGCATCCTCTAAGCTCTGGGGCTTGCAAGCTGCTTCTGAGACCAGTGAGATCATTCTGGTTTTGTTGACACCAGTAGACACCTCTCCCTCTGTCACCTACGCTGAGCATAAAGGAATTGTTTAGCTGTTTGGTGAGAGCGTAGCGGGGCTTGTGGCTGCATCGATGCTTACATGCTGTGGGAACCATGTGGGCAAGGGAGAGTGGCCTGCTGGTGTCACCCCCATCCCATTTGTTAAGGGTTTTAATTAGCAGGAGTTTGAATGAGGAACGGCGAATAGAGACGCCCCTTGTGCTGCAGGTCTGCCTCTGGTCCTCATCCTCTTCTCTTTTTCACTGCAGGAGCCGGAGTGGCCATCGGGAGCAGGGCTCTGGGTAGCCAGCCATGATCGCCACTGGAGGCCTCCTGAGGATCTCGGCCAGGAAACAGGACCCCTCGCGACCCCCAAGCCAAGTCCCCAAACACAAACGCAAGGCCAAAAAGAAGCGTAAGAACGACGTGGTGGTGGTGAAAGGCAAGCTCAAGCTGTGCTCCGTCTCGGGACTCATCGCTCTCTGTGGCATCCTGGTACTGCTGGTGGGCATCGCCTTGGCCGTGGTGGGCTACTGGCCGAAGCCCAGCCAGGTGTACAGAGAAGGCAGCGTCGGCGGGGGCCGGCACCTGGCACCGCAGGGGGGCACCTCCAAGAACCGCTCCCGGAGCCAGGAAGGGGCGCAAGCAGGGATCCATCCAGAGTCACCCCCCAGAGCCAACACCTCCACCACTGCTACCACCCGGGGGTCCCCACAGTCCCCCACCACGTCCTTGTCCCCCCAGGCCTCAGTGGGTTTCCTGTT
>NW_010402246.1:0-236 GCF_000710305.1 Buceros rhinoceros silvestris
GCACTGTGGGTCTCTGTCACCCACCGCCATGTCCCCACAGTAGAGCAGGGTCAGGAGCCCCAAAACCTGGAGGGACCCTGGAGGGGGCAGAGCTGCTCCTTGTCGGGCCACAACCCCCCTGCAAAGGGACACACCGGGGGTCCTTGCGTGGCCATGGGACCCCCAGGCCACCTCCTGGCTCCTGCTCTGGGGGTCCCACTGGGCCCCACTCCCAGCATGGGGGACAGTGAGGCTGG
>NW_010402247.1:0-41770 GCF_000710305.1 Buceros rhinoceros silvestris
ACAGAGGAACAGTTTGTGTAAACCTCTCTTCAGTCTTTCCTTTTTCCCCATCCCTCAGGTTGTAACTATATGCATATATATATATGTATAGAGTATAGTTATGCGTGAATTTATTGTATATTAAAAGTTTGGTTTAGTTTTTTCCGAATGCAGACTGAGGTGTGAATTTCTTCCTTCCCCTTTCAACTCCTCTGTCTATTCAAGACAGAAGGAATCATTAAGGATTCGAGGAGTTATTAAAGTTATTATTACCTCAGTCCCTCGACCCTTAACAGACCACAAATATGTTTCAATAAATTTGTTACAATATTCCACCTTGTGCCCTCATCTCAAGGATAAAAGTGATATATGTTGTAATCCAGCCCTAAAAAAACCAAGATGAATGAAACTTCAAGCCTAATTCATACATGAAAAAAATGCTAAATTCAGCCAACATAAATAATTGTCTCGTAAATATTGATTGTTTTGTGTACACGTTTTGTTCAAGAAAAACAACTCATATAAATAATGCTTAATGTACTCACTCAAAACTCTTCTGATGGAAAGGGCAAGACATTGTTTAAATAACTTTATTTTCTGCGTGCTAGACAAAGTTTTGAGCTTTCATTGGAAAACCAGAATATTTTAATGAAAACAGTTCTCCCCAGGGATGAGAAACATTTCCTACTTGATTTAAATTCCTGCTTTTAAATAAAAAGAGCAACCATTCTGCAGCTTATAAGAAGTGTGAAACAGTTTTCTTCGTTTCTAACCTACCGCAGATTTCACTACTGGAAAAGTAAGGGATTTATTATATTAATTTAGATTGATCAGACCATTTACAGTTAAGACTGCCAAGTACATCACAGATCTTAATCACCCCTCCTGATTGTCAGAATTGTTACTTGCAGTTGTTATTTGTCTCACAAAATCTAGTCTCCCTCTCTTGCCACCTTGGAAGAACAGCAGGATGTGAATGTTACATACACATTCATGACTTTGGGTGATGCTTCAGGTTCATGTTGCCTCCCTGCTGCTGACTGCTCTTGTCTATGTTATTCCTAGCCCATCAAGCCATGTTTTGCCATAAACACATTGCTGGCTGGAGGACTTCAGAGGCCCTGTGCTATCGAAGTCAATGGGTCTGTTTAGCACAAACACTAGACTTCCTGTTCATCAATAAAGTGCCTACTCTACTTTGGCACTGAAGAAGTGGGTGATGATAAAACCACGTATTTCATTGGACTCAGTGAGGAAGGAAAAACACGGGTCTATAGTATAAGAATGAAGGATAAACTAGAAATAAACAAAGGACATGCTCCAAGAAATACGGAGACTGTTAAGAGAAGATAACCATGGATTGCATTTTCTTTTGGCTGTGGCTCAGGCAGATAGTATGCAGGTAGCGCAAGTTTTATTGTGAGAAATCTATATTTTTATATACGGAACATAAAAGTAAAAATGTGTATCATTGCCCTACTTTGCTTTTTTTTTTTTTTTTGCTTTGTTGCAGGTAGCGCAAGTTTTATTGTGAGAAATCTATATTTTTATATACGGAACATAAAAGTAAAAATGTGTATCATTGCCCTACTTTGCTTTTTTTTTTTTTTTTGCTTTGTGGCGGCTGCACTATTGCCGTTTTCCTTTAAAGTTAAGGTGACTTATAGTCACTAATGCATTTATATTTTAAACAGAACTGAAGCACATATCAAGTCTAGTTACACACGGAATCTAAAAAGCACATGTAGTACTTTTTGACCATGAAGTTAGCCTTTGTGGGAACTCTCTCTTGTCAAAGAAGTGTGGAAGCAAATGCAATTGTTAAAAAAAACCTTTGAATAAAAATGCTATAGATAATGCTCTAAATTTTTAAATAGCTTTTTTTTTTCTGTGATAGAACTATTCTTTTTGATGTTAGTGATAACATACATTCCATCGATCTGTCTCCCCAATGACCTGCTGAAGTTTGGTGGTACATCTATTAAAATGTTGCTTAAGTTCACCCACCTTTTTTTTTCTACTCTTAGTTATCCCTGCACAAATTATCCCTTGTTGAGAGGTGGGGAAAAAAATCCCCACTGCGTGTGTGAGGAATATTTTCCACTGGTCTTGAAAAAGCAGTTAAGGAATGTTCCATTTATTCTTCCAAAGCCAATGTTTACCTTTTTGACTGCTTTTGATTATTTTTCCCTCTCAACTCATAGCATTTTTGAGTTTTGCTTATTGCTTATAAAGTAATTCTATGCCTGCTTGTGTTAGATATTTCTCGGATGAAGTGAATTCTAGATTATAAATAAGATTGAGACAAATCACTGGAAAACAGAGAAGAAAAATCAGAATTTTTACAATATCTTTCACATTTTCACATTACGCCATCTGTTATTTTAAGAAATATTTATGGTGAAAGTACACCTATGAAACTATATTATTGTTTTAAAAGTTAAAGTATTATGAACCAGTTTTTGTTGAAATAAATTATATAGTCATCAGTAATTTTTTACAATCATCAAGTAAAATGAGTACATTCATTGTTGTATGTTTAATTGTGCTGTAGTAGGCCATAAACCTCCTAATCTCTCATAGTAAAAATTTTCTAAAATTCAAAACACATACAAATTATTTCATTTTCCATGGGTTACTTTGAATACACAGCCACTTACTCTCGCTGTGTAATATTCAGACAGATTTTTGCATGCTGTACTCAGATTTGTACAAGGGGAGTGTATTTATCACACTGCAAAAGAAAAACCCCATTGCAGGTTAATCAACACTGCAAATATTTTAAAGATTCATTGCATGAAAAATGAATTTTCACTGTAATTTAGTCAATGAACGTTTGCATTTTAAATGATATTTTTGTAGGTGTGAATAACTGTTCTATAAAATCTTTTTGTACAGCTGTATTGCATCAGAAAATACTATAAAGTTTTAGTGACAGACTGTATATAGTAGATATTGCTTAGAAATTATGATTATTAGGAAAAAAACCCCAAACGTAAAATGCATGCATAAGAAACCTTTAGTATTATAACCATTTTAATAACTAAATTCTGGAAATGCAAAGTGTCAAACAGTTCTATAACTCATCCTATTCAAACCTAATACACCACAATGCAATTTTTACAGTGCCCTTTGTGCTAGTATCCTGGAGCACTTTAAAATGAATAAAGTTAAAATTAGCAATGTAGCACTCAATTTCCTAAAGGAGTTACTTTAGAAAAACTAAGTAAAATCAATGCTTTAAATGTTTGAATTTAAAACCCTGCCAATTGAAGCTTTTTTTTTATTTCAAGTGACAAAGTATTCCAAATCTCCTGAACAAAATGTCTGAAGGCTCTATAGGTTTAGGATATCAAAAAACTATTTAAGAATTATAAAACCATCATCTATCAATCTCTGGGTGCATACTGATAGGCATGGAAAGTAAATGTAATGGCTAGGCAGAGCTATTCAGCAGCCTCGGCATCAAATAATAAGCTAGTAGTTTATCTGCATTTCTATAATACATTTCACCTGAAGATCTCAAAGCGGTCCTCCTGTTAATTCCAGCAGAACAATATAAAACACTTACAAAATAGAACAGTGAACTGCAGTAATCTGCTGAAAAAAGGAGGTTTTTATGAACAGCGGGAGAGGTGCAACTCTCCAAGACCATGGGGTCAATTGCACATCAGGTGGCGTCACTTGTGTAATGGGGCTATTGGTAAGTGAGTTTATTGAACGGTATTTCTGATGCTGATTACTGCTGGTCCTGTATTTACATCTGCAATGATCATTTGTAAGAAGCAGATTTCTGTAGGAAGTAGGCACCTACAGGTATATTAGCAAGCAGTACAGAAGCAATGGCTGTGTTGTCTCTTCCTTGCAAAAGTACGTAAACATATACTTGAATCCCAAGACGGAAAAAAAATGAAATCCACAGTAGTATCGGGATACTGATAAGCAAGCAGAACTTTTGCTGTTTTTGCTAACCAGCCTGATAATATCAAAAGAAATTAATAAACTCGTTTTCAAACTCTGGATAAATTTGGAAAGTTGTCTTTCAAATCACAGGAAAATAGTTATAATTCATTTTGATAGTGTTTGGCAGACATGAAACAGGAATGTAAGAGACACATCCACATGGCAGAACTTACAAGCAGCACGTGGTGCTCAGGGTGAGGAATCTGGTCCTGAGTAAGTCCTAGAAGCAGGACTGTAGGTATTTATAGTCTTGATCGATGACTGGCAGGCAGGAAAGCAAAGATCTACAGTCAGTGCCCATTAACAAGACTCATTCAATCACCTATGTTGTAAGGCAACATGCGAATAAGATGCAGAGTGTGTAGTCACTGCAACTTCTATTTGTAGCCATAATCTGCCTTGTCTTTGGTGCCACTTTGGAGTTTCCTTTCCCTTCTCTATTGCTACAATTCACTCTGTAACAAACTACTAGCTATCTCTGATTTCCACTGTGCCCCAGTAAGCTAGTCATTCACCACTGGGGCAGCCTGAGCCAATGGACCTGCTTTGAGCAGAAGGTTGAACTACATGACTTCTGGAGATCCCTTGCAACCTTTGTGGTTTGTCATTCTATAATTAATGCTGAGTTGGGTCACCTTTTTCTTGATATGATTTCTGCTTTAATTTAGTGTTGTAATTGAGGCCAAGGTGCTGCTTAGATATCATTTAAAAGTCTTGCTATCATTGCCCTCCATTTCTTTAAATAATCTGGTTCTGAACTCAGTGAGTAAATGAATGTGATTTGTATAAGCTTGCAGTTTTATGTGTCTATCCACATCTTTCTCTCTCTCTAGTGATACCTGCACTGATTTTGTCCATGATAATCTGAACTGTCAGAAAGGCATTTGTGCTGACTTAGCTGTGGCTAAGAAGGATGCAGCTATTTTGAACAGCACTGTTTTCTGAAAACACTGGGACTGGGATTGGTTTGGGAATCTCTGTAAAACCTTTTTCTATTTCCTTTGAGAGAAGAACGAAAACGCTGCTTCCAGTGGGGATCTTCGGTAGTATTACACCCTGCCCCGCTGTCACTTTTTTTTTTTTTTTTTGGGTAATGTTTTGAAAAGGCAACCTGCTTGGTTAGGATAAGGGAAGAGCTGTGGATGTTGTCTACCTGGATTTTAGTAAAGCCTTTGACAGTATTTCCCATATCATCCTCCTGGAGAAACCAGCAGCTCATGGCTTGGATGTGTGTACTCTTCACTGGTTAAAAAACTGGCTGGATGGACAGGCCCATAGAGCAGTGGTGAATGGAGTTAAATCCAGTTGGTGGCTGGTGACAAGTGGTGTCCTCTAGGGTTCAGTTTTGGGGCCTGTCCTCTTCAACACTTTCTCAATGATCTGAATGAGGGGATTGAGTGCACCCTCAGTAAGTTCACAGATGACACCAAGCTGGGCAGATGTGTCGATCTGCGTGAAGGTCGGGAGGCTCTACAGAGGGATCTGGACAGGCTGGATCAATGGGCCAAGGCCAGTTGTATGAAGTGCAACGAAGTCAAGTGCTGGGTCCTGCACTTGGGCCACATCAACCCCCTGCAATGCTACAGGCTTGGGGAAGAGTGGCTGGAAAGCTGCACAGCAGAAAAGGACCTGAGGGTGTTGGTTGACAGCCAACTGAACATGAGCCAGCAGTGTGCCCAGGTGGCCAAGAAGGCCAACAGCATCCTGGCTTGTATCAGCAATAGTGTGACCAGCAGGAGAAGGCAAGGGATTGTCCCCTTGTACTCAGCACTGGTGAGGCCACAGCTTGAATGCTGTGACCAGTTTTGGGCTCCTCACTACAAGAAGGACCTTGAGGTGTTGGAGTGTGTCCAGAGAAGGACAACAAAGCTAGTAAAGGGTCTAGAGAACAAGTGTTATGAGGAGCATTTGAGGGAACTACATCTGATTAGCCTGGAGAAAAGGAGACTCAGGGGTGACCTCATCACTCTCTACAACTACCTGCAAGGAGGTTGTAGTGAGGTTGGGGCTGGTCTCTTCTCTGAAGTAACAAATGATAGAAGGATCAGCCTCAAGGTTGCACCTGGGAGATTTAGGTTGGATATTAGGCAACATTTCTTTACAGAGGGTCATTAAGCATTGGAACAGCCTGCCCAGGGAGGTGGTGGAGTCCCCATCCCTGGAAGTGTTTGAAAGACATATAGATGCAGTGCTGAGGGACGTGGTTTAGGAACCCTGGCAGTGCAGGGTGAATGGCTCCACTCAGTGATCTTAAAGATCTCTTCCAACAAAAAGAGTTCTTTGATTCTGTGATTCTGTGATTTTGTGATTCTGTTACAGTCGCAGAAAGACAGCCTCTTAGCATAACAGGACGGATTTTGTATGGCAAGAAACACTGTATAGGCCCTGATTACACAAATAACCTGCATTGTGAATGTGATCTTGAATATATACTTCTGCTTTCATATAAAGCTTTTCTTTATTTGTTGGGTTATGAAAGACCACTGAGGCAGTCTGAAAAGGGAGATGTGAAACCCTTTGCTGATGGATCTTTGCCAGGGAGATGTCAGGAAGGCATGGTAGGGACAAGAAGTAAGACAAAGACATTCTAAATGTGGAGAAAGGAGTTATTTTTGTATTGGAGAGAAATGGTGTTTCAGAACACATCAGGTGTCAGGAGGAATGGCAAAAGACATTGGCATTGGGAAATTTACAGATACAGAAATTACTGACTACAGGTGTTTAGTGTAACAAGACACTGCAGGTGAATTCTTGGGTTGTTGAAGTTCATAGCAGTCTTGCCACTTGCTGTTGTGTGACTCAAGATATTCATATATTTTTGTGGTACAAGAAGGTGTTCATAACTTGATTTCTTCTGTCATATTCTGAATGAACAGAAGAGAACCCGATGAAATAACTAGCAGAAAAGCAGCTGCCTCCATGGAAAAAAGAGGGTTTAAAAGTGAAGCATTTATTAGATTGCACAACCAGAAAGATGCAGAGGGAAGGTACAATACCCTTCCTCCCTTCTCGTGCAGCTGGGCTTTACAGGAGGGTGGCTTGGAGACGGAAGGAGCAAACATAGTCAAAGCTCTGTTACAAATGAAGTCTCTAATGAATATCTAGTTCCTTATTGCCAGTCTTCTGTCTCCAAGGGTGTTTTGGCATTGTGGTTTTTTTAAAGTTTCTATATTAGGCTAAAGTAACACAAAAGTTAGCTTATAAATTTCTGCTACGTCTAGCAGAAGCAAACATATTAGCTTAACAAGAAAGTAAACATGGTCACTTTAAAACATTCATTCCAACGAGGGATTCCAAATCTTGTTTTAACTTTTTAGGCTTTTCCCTACTCTGTATATGTGTAATGTGACATCTCTACAATGCATGCCCCCGTCACCTGTTCTATATGGTTAGTGTTCTAGGTGATTTTCAGTGTCAGGTTGTGCATGTTTTAGCTCACCAGAAGACGTTATTTAGACTTCTCCATACAAGAAATGATGCAGACTACTCACAGGAAGAAAAGGATTGAGAGATGGAAAAAGTTCTGAATATTTTCAGGCTTTCAAAACTGATGTATTTGCTGCCAGGAAGAGTTTTCTGACATTGTCTTAAAGGGGTTTTTTCCTGATTCTGGGGTTTTCTTTGTCAGAGCTGACCCCTTTTTCGGAATCATTCATAAACCAGTCATCATGTTTGCATGGTATGGTTGGCCATACAGTCTCTCATCCTTGAAAGGGGTGCCCCTTGTCCAGAATGTCCAGGTAATCCAGTCTGAAAATAAAGTTCTTAAGGGGAAAACTCAGTCATTGTCACTGTTGACTTTGATGGGATTTAAGACATGCTCAACATAAAGTGTAGACTTTATATCTTCTGCAGTGAAGAAGTCAAGGGAGAAACCAAACCAAACCAAACCAAAACAACAATTTCAAATTCTAAATGCAGTAAATAGATCAACAACTGTTTTCCAAGAAACAAGGACTGGGTAATTAATTTTTTCTTGAGCCTTTGAGTTCTTGCTAGGAATGAAGAGATTGGAAAATAGTGGTATAAAACTATGAAGTACTTGACAGATGCTTTTAAAGTTATAATAGTAGCTGCAGTAAGTGTAAGAAGGCGTATTGCTCAGAGACGTTTACTGAACTACCAAGTATTCATCTGGCTATAGGCAAACACAGATCAATGGCAACTGACTGAAAAGGAGTAGGGGTAATATTTTTTTTTTCTCACCAATCCTTCTAAAATAAATCTCTTTAAATTTCTGACACAGTTGGTCATGTGCATCATATTATGGCAGGTTACATCACATGATTTTATGTAGCCTGCTGGAAACATCACTTAGCATTATACATTTAAAGAAATATCACTTCTTTTCATGTAGGGTAGAAGACAGTAATCAACAGACAAGTATTCCTCTGCTACCCATGAGAAAAAGCCAAGAATCAGATCTAATACTTTCCACCCCCAACAAATAATTTTCTGTAAATGCTTGTGCATGACAGAATGCTAGCAGATAGTGGGTATTTCACAGCTGGTGACTCTCTTATTGTTTAACTGTGATGTCTGCATCTTTTCACTCTGTGCAAATTATTTAGCAACTGCCATATTATTTATAGGTATGAATTGCGTAAATTAATCTCATAAATAATTCATTTTTTTTGCTGTGAATTAACATTCTGCCACAGATAAAAATCTGTTTTTGTGAAAGAGTATCAATTGCTATGGGCATGTTGTGCTTGATTTTTCAAGCCAATGGATTTTGAAAAACATAGGTTTCAGAGAAAAGAATATGAAGGTTTTTTTTTCTTGAACTCTACACACACTTGGCAGAAGCTTTCAGGTTGTGAAAAGTACCACCATGATCTTTAATAAGAATTTTGTCATGCTCAGGCATTTACGGGAAGAGGAGAAACATTGAATGTCTTCCTAACAGTATGACAGTCTGTCACGATGTGACACGAGTTTGTAAACAAAAAACTAACGTACATGAATAATGATCCATTTTTATAACTGAAACCAGAAAATAATAACATTCTTTTTCTTTCCACAGTAAGACATAAAAATGTCATTGTGGACCTAACAGAAAGACAGTCGCAAGTTTGTTTGCTAGTAGACTCCTAGGGAGCTGAACACAAAAATCCAATAAATAATTAGCTCTCCTGTGACAGGCTTCTGAATTACTGTGATACATTAATTGGACAAAATTAGCATGAATTAAGGCAAATAAGTATAACATGTAATTTATTACTTACTAAGCATGGTGCTGCAGTGGAAGCCTCAGATTTCCCTTAAGATTGCTTTAACAGCTATAATGCATTCCTTAATTTACTCTGTGGAAAATCAATTTTTTCAGAGTTCATTAAGCACCAATATGTTACAATGCAACTCCCTAGAGCATAGAACCACAATACGTTATGCAAATTCATACCACTGTGTTACTAATATGTAAATAGCAATAATACTATTGTCAGCTTCCTATTGATAACCATGCTGAAAAAGATAATACTTAAAACTTCTTTAACTCTTTTGACTTGTTTCTGATATTAATCAGCACTCATTTTAAATGCAATTTCTTAGGAGAGTTGTTATTTTAAAAAATCTTTTTCCTTTGTGGTTCGTTAATGAGAGTGTTCTGAAATCTCTGTTTGCAAAGAAGTAGCACATAAAGCTTTCTTACATGTTCATAACCACGAACCTTTTCGCAGTGAAATCTCACTATTTCCAGTACATGCATAAATGGACAACGATGACTGATGGTTACGGATATACTATAGAGTAACTGAAAGAGAAGGCGTTCCTAAACCGCAGCTCCTATGCATAAGGTTATTTTAGCCTTTTTCTCCCCCTTCTTAGCACCAAAAAAAAAAAAAAAAAAAAAAAAAAAATTGCATTAATTCCAGCCAATCAAATGTGAGTCACAGGAATCAGCATTAGAGAATGAAGTCCGAGACTGTTCAATATTCACCTAATCATGTGACAGACTCCAAAACTATCACAATAACTGCCTCCAGAGCTCTTTGGGGAGACGGATGTCACCAGTGGAAGGATGATTTCCATGTCTTGGCGCTCTGCAATTGTCAAACTGAGCGAGGGAGAAGGAGAGGAGCATTCTGCTAGTGAGGAAGCTTCCTTTGTGGAAAGAGAAGGAGACACATCTCACTCCTGTCATTCCCCTTTCATTAGATTTTTTTTTAATAAAACCCTTTCTGGCTAAATCATACTCAGAGAGGTAAGGAATGGTATTGCCCTAAACTGTTGGCCCTGATCTGTAACTGTCATTAAAAGCAGCAGGACAGAAGAGTTGGCTTGGAGGGTTTGGACCTGTGAGGGCAGGGTATTTTAAATATATGTAACTGGTTTATTTTTCCTTTGAGTAATGTAAGACTGTCAGAAGAGCAAGGCATTTGGCCATTATCATTTCAGCCTCAGATAAAACAGCAGTTGGTAAGCCTAATGGGCCTTTAACTATTGCAGAATTTAGCCCACAGAAGAACATTTGTTTGAAGATTTGTTGTGGTTTGGGTTTAATGAAGCATAAAAGTTTTAATTTGTTAGGGCATCCTTGTACGTGCAAATGGCAAAGTCCATCTAAAGTGAGGCTTGTTTGTAATTTTGTTCACCGCTGTGCTAGAGAGAAGTAATACTGTGTAATAAATGCCCACTAATGACCAGTGGTAAAATATACGCAGGACTTTACTCAGTCCAGTATTTCCTAGCCTACGATTATGGCACTCCATGCCTTGCAACTATAATCAAATGGTGACTGAAGGTCTCCAAACTCCCATCTGTTGAAAAGCACTATCAAAGTCTTCAGAAGACAGCTAAAGCAAAAACAATGCATCCCAAAAGCATTCATTGCATATGTGCTCTGGAACAACTTCTACAATAAATATATATTTGAACGTGGGCATCTGTTAGGGTTAACTCAGTCTGCAAATTCAAATTCATTGCAGACTTAAATCTCACCCCTTGACATCCTCAACCATTCAGCATACCGTAGTGCCTGTACTTGATACAACTTGAGTTGTATGCTAGTAGAGACTGGATTCCTCTGGAAATGAATCACTTTCTTGTGGACTCTGAACCTCTAAAGATAGAAAGGGATATGAAATAATTTGAAAATATTTATGTTTTGTTTATATTAATGGAAACTTTAAATAGGAAGCAATATTTGGATCCATCTATGTAGAGGTTGTATACAACAGACATTTTGAATTTGTTTTTTCAAATTCCCTGTGATTGTTTGTAGTAGTATATATATTCTGGTAAAAAGTACTTTTCAAATAACTTTATGTATGAAAGTAAGTGGCCATTTTAAAAATCAGATTATTTTAAAATCAGATTATTTTCTATGGAACATTAACTAGTATTCTTAAAACCAGTGCCTCAGAGACCCTTAAAGAGTCTGGAATGGGCATGAAAGGTGGAAAAGCAATGGAAATACAATTATCCATATTGCCCATGTAAACCGAGCAGCAGAGAACACATGCAGAGAAACTTTGTGGTCCATAGATGCCACATGTATATATTAATTTCACTTTCTTTTAAACTGAGATGGTGTACCATATTGTAAGACAGTGAAAAAGAACCTTGGTGAAGTAAAATCTATGGTCAAAAAAGAATACAAGAAATGCATAGTTTTTTTGAATCTGAAAAAATGGGGGGAGGGGGCTGTTGTTGGTGGTTTGTTGTGGTTTTTTTGGTGGTTGGTTTGTTTGTTTGTTTGTTTGTTTAGCAAGAACCTGCTAAATGCACAAGGCTCATTTTTTTACAGATAATATGAGAAAGAGCAGCAGCTGCAGCGTCTGGCTGGCTCTGAGTCAGACCGAGTTACAGTGACAGAAGTGGGAGTGTTTAAACCTCTGAGGGCTTGTCTTGCCTTGGTGCTGTACTCTACCACTTGTTTAAAGTCTCCCGGAGGCCTGCCCTGACTTACTGCCGTGTGTTACGGAGTGGAGCGGTAATGTTTGTGACATCTTCTGATTGGGTTTGGAAGTTCGTTGTCTTAACACATTGCATAGGAGCAGCAGCAGATCAAAAGTAATGCGTGTCAAGCATTATTACTGCTGTACTGACTACGAATCTGTGCAAAGTCTTCCACATTTTGCTTACAACACCACTCTTCATGCTGGAAATCTTTCTGTCAAAACCAGCTCTCAGACGTCACAGCATTTTCCTATTCTGTTCATTCTTGACTACCTTCACAGTCTTGTCTAGACTTGAGAGTAGAGGCATTTTTGTTGCCTTCCCATTGTTTATAAATTGAAAATATTAACAACAAAATAGTGCACTGGTAGCATACTGCAGTTTTTTGTGCCTTTATACAATTTATAAACTTTTAGCTACAGAACACTATGAATTTATAATGCAACCAAATTAATTTTTCAAAAGCGTTTGTCCAAAACTCTGAGCATTAACATGTCAGATGTTGGTTTCTATCATCACTTATGACTCAAGATATCAAAAAAATGTCAGTTTGGCTAATTTTCTAATCGTATACATTTCTTTCTGTCATCTTTTATCTTGCAGAATATTGAAAGCTACAAGAATGGTCATTAATTGGTAAAAGGAGGCTTCCAAGTTGTTTCTGTCTTAATTTATTTATGTTCCATAAATAAATTTTAAAAAATGCTACAAATGGCTAGCATATGGACTCCAGTCATCTATCCACAGGTGGACTCCAGCTATCTCTATCTATCCACATATCTCAAAGCTGGACTCTCGATTCTGTGTTGTCTTTTGACTACAATATTTTTGCCCTTTTGACTGTAGTGACTCAGCCTGGAAAGAAAGCTAGCTTCTTTTACCTTTGCAGTTAGCTCTAGTTTGATGGTAGGACACTATCGTTGGGTATGACATCTTGGTGAACTAATCTCCTTAAGCTGAGGAGAAGCTAGAACACAGGTACTTCTTCTTTCAGTGCGCTGGTCACTGGGAAAAAGCTGGTCACTTTGCAAAAAGCCCGTGCTTAGTTATGCACCAGGCCTTAGGACACAGCTCTGGAGCTGGAGCCTGAAGGCAGAGCCATACCTGAGCTTTTGTGAGGCCCCGAAATTCAGGCACAGCTGGCGAACTCTAGCCAACCTTAGGCTTTTTTGATCTCTCTTCAAAGTAATTTCACTCTGTCTGTTGGTTATAAAGCATGCTGGTGCCAGAATAACACATTCTGGATCTCCTGATTGGGGTCAGGTGCCTGCTTCTTGTAGCATTTGAAGTAAATGTTGTAGTCTTACCCTTAAGTCATTGCCATCTGGATTAATCCAGCTCTTGTTAGTTACACAGCAGCAGTGTCAAGAAATTGCCAAAATGCTTGGTCTCGTCCAATACTCATTTGTCACTTCTTGTCAAACCTAGATATTTAATAACTGGCTACAGTGACTGGAAATTTGACAGAACTGTGCCAGGAATTTTTTCAGTGTTTGGCTTCCTGTGGAAATCAAAAGCGGAGTAGGGTGAAACATCCCTATTGTCTGTAGAAGATCTGATTCTTTGCTCCCTGTTGGAATTACAGGTCATTATTTTCTTGCTTTCTTTTAGTATTGAGAGAATAATGACACTTACCTGAATTTATCTTTTAACTTTCAATCACATTCCCACCAAATGTAATAACTCCCTTCTGGTGTCTGTTGTTACTAAAATTGCCGTATGTCTGCCTATATGTGTGCATTATGGTCCCTTACTTAACCTGCATCTCTAAAAATGGCTTACTCATACATGTGTGTTTTAAGAGATAGATGTCACCTCCATTCTTCTCAACAAAGTCAAAATCGGTTAGAGATAAGACAAACAATCCAAATGCCTCTGAACAATGGGGGAAGTTTGCTGTTCACACGTACAGCAGCATAATTATCTATCTGCCCACAACCTGTCCGCAGCTGGAAATGGCGTTAATTTTATGTACTCTTCCAAAGAGAAATTGAAACTCCAAGAACAGAAGAATCTCATAAATATTTCCAAATAATTGCAGTTAAGACCCTGCTTCAGAGACCTCCACATTTAGTATGCAGTATACTGTCCTGCATCTAACTCTTTGGGTCATGACCATTTACATCTGCCAGAGAGATAACCCATGGTCGAAAGCATCAGTCCAGCGGCCCTCACTGTCTTTTTTCTTTAAGAATTCCTCCTAAATATATTTCAACAGAGTTAAATAAGCGTGATTAAAAAAATGAAGAGATCTTGTGTTGGTGGTTGTGTTTAGGGGTGTCTTTACCTTGTAGTTTTGGAGAAAAGTTTTTTTTTTTCTCTAAGAATATTTTGGGTGTCCCATTGTCCGTGACGAGTGCCATTCGATACGCTCTAAGGTATTCTGCTTGACTTCACAAGGCTGTGGGTCTTCTGTGGGTCCTGTGACATATCTGTGCCCTATGTGCATCTCCCAGATATTCTAATGCAGTGAGGTACTGAAGTTACCTTTAGTGTTTTGTTTGTTATCTCTGTTTTCTACCTTTGCACACTGAAAAGACACATCAGATGAGTTAAGCAAAATGAAAACTTTTTTTTATTAATTTGTCATTTTAGTACCTGTACTTGCCATGCTGTAATGTTCTCTAAGCTCCCTTTGACATCATTCTCCAATATTTTCACATTTCCTTTAGGCCTCTGTAATGCTGCTTCTAGTCAGCTATTGTCATTGATATATATTTGGGCATTTTACCTGTGCTGCTGATGAATTCAGCCTTCATGCCACATTTGACCACTGTTATGGAATACTTTTGGCTTGGCAAAGAACTACCATCTCTGCATTTAGAGTGGGATACCTTCCAGAAAACTCTATGTGTAGAGGCAGCTAGAAGATGTTTCTGCACAAGCCTAACACTTGAACGTTGTGTATTTACATCCCTGCAAAAATTGGTACTGTTTTGATTTGCGGATGTTTTCTAAGTTTGAGGACAGAAACAAGATGCAAAGCATTGCATGATCATATCCAAATGTATTTTAAATCTGTAAGACACACATCTGTGTTTCAATTTTTTTACTAAACTTTTAATCATTGCAGGGACTTTGCTTCTGAACAAATTTAATACTGTCACTTGTTCCTGCCTATGGCCAATTTCATTTTGGTACCCGTCCTTGTTTGTAACCAGTATTCCCCTTTGCCTGCCTGCTCTGCCCGAAGGCTGATAGGCAGATGGTGGCAAGCTCTAAGGAGGTAGGGAGAGTGTTATCTGCTCAACACTATCAATCCATTTACTCTTTCGTCTTTCAGATCTTGTACCCCTTGTCTCTAATCTTCACCTTTGAGCCTTTCTTTCTGATGACTGCTTGTGCTCACGTTCCTTTTCTCAGAGAGAAAACACTTTTGAGCAAGGATTTCAGGGTTTAGTGTTCTATACTCAGTCTTCCCCTTTTAGGTATAACACTAACAGAGAAAAAAATCTGTAAGGCTGCCAACAAAGTTTGCAAGTTCTGAATCTCAGCTGTCTTCGTTCATTTTTTTTTTAAATGGGGCATTTCTGTTCCAAATAGAGGATCATTACAGAAGTCACTTTAATGCTTAGTAAAGCACAAATCCTCTTCTTTGCCTTCTCTGCATGGTCTCCAATATCAAACACTTCCTTTCTTGTATTTTTGTCCCCAAAAGGTCTTTAAGAACGAGACCTGCCTGGATCCCACATGAATTTTCTTTTTCAACACCCAGAGTTGGTTAATAATCTGGCCTTTCTCTTGTGGCTACTGTTTATTTGCTCCCACATATTCTATATATTGATGGGAACCTCACTATAATTCAGGCTGTGCAGCATCTGATTGTAACAGATTGGTTTTTCCCTTCCAGAAAGCAGCACATCAAAGCACACACAGATCAATAATACTTTCCCCTTCCTGTCTGTGGATACTCTTGCAGGTTTCTGTTCAACAGCCATGAGAAAATGCCTACAAAATTCCAGATAGGATCATTAAATAGCAAATACAGAACAGATACCTGGTACAGTACTGGCACATGAAGTATCACTTGAAGTGCAAGTTGTTGGTTCTTAGTAAAAGAAATTTGAAATGTCTATTAAGAGCTTTTTTTTTTTAACCCTTCTCATTTCTTGCCTTTTACTTGGGCTCCTTCACATGGTGCCGTTCTCCCTTTTTATAACTGTAGCTCTGATAGTGAATGCTTCCAGTCCCAGCTAGTCATCACAGGATGCAAACATTAGACAAAAACTTTTTCAATTAAATTTTAGGTTGGTTGATTATCCAGAAGTGGGAAATGTTTAGACGAATGTGAGTAGTGGGTATCTGGATGGCAATTAGTGTCTGCTTCCAATGCCCTGAGGCAGGGACTCAAATATTTCATCTGTGGAGGAGGGGGTCATACCTTTTTCATCCATTCTTTTATTTTCCTTTTAATTCCCTAACTCCCATAATCTGGCGATGTGTTATGCAGCACAGACCAGGAAGGTGGGCTGCAGTAAATGGTGCTTTATGGATCAAGCAGTAGGAAGTGCTATACTCTTCTCCCCAGAGACTGAAAGCTTTACATCAATCAGCATACTGACAATGACTGCTTTTGAACTTACCTGTAGTATAGCAGTGTGGCAAATCATTATCCAGCATTCAATTTTTTTAAAGAACACACATAATTTTGAACACTGAAGCACCATACAGCTGTTTTGTCTGACTCCAAGCACCTTTTTGATTGACCGCCTCTCTCTGTGCCACACCGAGAAGACAGGATATATTCTTTGCTTTTTGAGTATGGTGCTCAAATAATCTCACACACTATAATGAAGTGTATGAAATTCTGTGCCATCAACATTTACGTACATTTAAATGCAGCGTTCCAGTTGTCCTTAAGCATGAAACATGAGAACTCTGTACCAGGCAAACTCAATAGGTGGCGAACACAACATGTGGTGGTGTGGTATGAATTCAGATACTAATCTTATTTTTCTGTGGGTGGTGGGATGAGATATGTTCTTGGGAATGATGGAAGGGAACAGATATGGAACCTCATGCTTATTAATCAGGAGCTTTCGTAGCAGCTAGTTAGTTCCATATCCAAGAATGTGATCTGTGTCTGAACTCGTTTCACTGCAGGATCCAGACTGTCATAAATAGGATCAATGGCATAGAGAGCTCTGTTTAGCTTCGGTTTCTTCATGTGAAATAACTACTGCATGGACTGAAAAAAAAACGGCAAGAATCCAAAGGCAATTACACACTCTTGTGATTAGGGAAAATCCAACTTCAATCTTCATAGCAAGTAGGCAGAGTTTCATCATCTCTGAAAGACACATCATTTCACATTTTAAAGTAGACTATCTCTTGCTAGTCACCTGGATCTGTATTTTAGATAGTAGGAGGACTGGTAGCAATCCTGGTTCTCTTCTGGCTCACAGATGAAAAAAAAAAGACTATTAATTTCATAACTTCTTTTCATTTCCTCTTCTATTTTTGTTTGAAAGCATCTGTTAATGTAGATACATATTCTTGATTTTCTCTGTATTTCTTTGTTTAATTCGGTGCTCAGGTCCTGCAATGTTTGAATCATCTTCATAAGTGCATAGGTGGACTTAAATGTAAAGAGAGAAGAAATGCTCAAGTTTGGAAAATAAAAGACACCTTAGAAGCATGTTTTCTTTATAGATTTAATTTATTTGTGTGGTTGGATTAATGGCTTTTTCAAAGTATCTCACATTCATAGTCCAGAACTATACCTTCCTTTTAGTATTTTGTGGATGTCTAGTCTAAAGCTGTACTTTAAACAAGTCATTATTTCTGAGATGAATCCTCTGCTGGCAAATCTTCTAGTGGTCTGCATTATTCTTTGAACTCCACCTAGACAACTGTGCAGATCAAACTGCAAAGCCTACTTGATTACTGGTTCTTGCCCCACTCAACCCATAATTGTTTCTTGGTTCTGCTGGAAGGCCAAGGGAAAAACTTGAAAAGAAGGAAAGAAAGGGTGAAATATTACTGTAGTGAGTTGTGAACCATTTGTATCTTAGATGGTGCTTTCTGTAACGTTTTGCATTGTACTTCAATACTATAGAAGTAAGTGATAGAAAGCAAGCTTTGCAGGCTAAAATTTCCGTAAATTAGATGAGGCACCTAGAGGAACCAGTTCGATTCAGTCTTGCAAACACCCTTAATGGTCTACATTGCAGTGACCTTCCTTTCGACTGAGGAGGCCTAGAAGTGACTCCCTTTGCAACTGCCTGTCAACATTGTTCTGTATTTGAAGGGATCATCTCAGAGTGACAATTGTCTTCTTCTATTGTCTTCTTTGAAGTCAGTGGTAGCATTGTCTGCCTAAGGATTGCAAAATTTTGCATTCCCAAAGTCTGTGAGCATTACTGAGTTTTGACTGTCTTTATCACAATAAATCAGACATCTGATCCAATGTAAAATGCCAGGAAATATCAGATATGCTTTCTACATAGGATAGAAGACTGTTGGTTGACATGTAAAAGTCAGGCCTTAACTCTTCTGTTCTCACATTAATGCTTCTGTCTGTGTACACAGCTGACATTAATGTGCATTCTTCTCTGTCTTTGCATAGCAGAATAATGCCAGGTTTTGTTTGGTGCTTTTCACTTTGTACACATTGATGCTGAGAAACTAAAATAACAGAAATTTGTTAACAAATGCCTTCCTCTCAAATGACAGACATTGACTCTTCCCACCCCATTTTGCTGGACAGAGAAAATACTAATTTTTTACAAGGCATATGTGTTCTGTGTGCGTTGCCCTGTGGCTTAATATTGTTTGGCTTCATTTGAATGCATGAGCACTGAAGCTACAGGAAACAGAAGAAAGGCTATTCTGCCTTCGGCCTTCTTTCTTTTTAGTATAGATAGCAGGACATCTAATTGTTTCTTGAATGACCTCCAAGGTCTTTGTGGAATGAGATTGTTGTCTTCTGTGTAGAGAAGAGCATCCACATTCTTTTCAGTCATTGTAACTTAATTATAGGATGCATGTAATAATTTGGAGACAGTCAATGATTTTGCCTCTCATGCAAGTCATCATGAGACTCTGGGAAATAGACGCACATGTTCATTTATTGTAAAATACTCAGATTAATTATTTCACCTGATATCTGTACTTGTAAGTTGCCAGCTGCAGCTGAGGATGACAGAGAATGAGACACAGATGACATATATTAGGTACATTGTCTAACACCCTACTGAGGGTGTTTGGATGCTATGTGAGTGGAAGCTGTGTAGACCAGTTAGAATTAAAGTCTATTTTATGCTTGCCAGTAATTCTGTTTCTGTTTTCCATGATGCATCAAATTGTTTTTTAAAGAGGCTTTTGGTCACAAGTGACAACATGCACTATACAATATTTCCCTGTTGCTCCTCCCTGTAATTATAGTTTGGTGAGATACAAGAGACACGTTGGTGTCTTTACAGTGCTTGCATTTCATTTCAGAAGTGTGTATTCTGTCACTTGTTATTTTCTGTAAAGAGCATGATTCTCTCCACACTTTTATGAGCTATTAGTAATGTAATGCTGCTCTGCTAGAAGCAGTCAGGATTGTGTCACTGCTTTCAACAGGTTTTTGCCTTGATGTAAAACAACTGCATGTTAGGAGCTCAAGAACCTTTTTACTTCTGAGCATTTGTAGTGCTTGAAATTATTGTAGGCCTGGGCTTCTCATTAGTTTTTAATGATTGTTTTATTTGTGGATTGTATAAGAGTTGTAGATGGTTTATATATTATTTAGACTGCAAAGAATATTAAATTTAAGTATCTCTTTAGTGCCTCTTTAAATGCAATTTGATTACTTTTTGAAAGTCAAAGTAATATTTAATAACTGTTAGTTTTCTTTTAGAGAGTTCTTACCAAGAAACACGAGTTCTTACAGCTACGTGGATAATTAACTCGAAGCTTGTCTGTCTCTTGGGGGACATCAGATATGTAAATGAGGAACTTAAGTCTGAACAAGACATGCCAGGGAATCACTAAAAGTTTTATTACACTAAAGCACTGGTATTAAAATTCTAAATGTTAAAATATATTATTATGAACCAGTACATTTTAAAGAGCAAATATGTAGGGTTTTTTTTTTTTAAATTTGCTGTCTAAAATCATAAAAATATGTAGCTTTCAGTTTTTGAACAACCACGGTGAAATTTTGAAAGCTTCAGAAGAAAATACGAACTGTTATGGGAAAAATTATAGGTTATAATAATGCTGTACTTTCTTTCAAGGTATAAAATTTTTAAAGAAATGAATGTATACAACAAGCAATGCTCCCCCTCTGCAATTTCAGAACAAGAGGATTGTACTTCAAGCTATGATGTAATGAGTATTGCCATACCAAGAGCTATCTGTGGTAAGAAAACTTGCCACATCGTTGCTCTTCTGAGAACAAAAATAAAGGCTAACGTTCATCAAAAAGTTGCTTGATGCCCTTTCAAAAATTGGTTATTTATTACCAATCCCATCCATCAGCCATCTGTAAGGAACGTCACTGATTAAACTTGTGCAACAACCACATTTCCATAGATCCTGTTAGCATTCATCTTACAGTGCCAGCAGAGTCAGTGTCAGAGGCTAAGCAGTAAGTGAATATAAAGAGCACCCAGCTGTCCACTTCTTGAGAGGCAGCCTCTTTTTTGGACTAAAGGCACAGGCGGGCATGGAGAACTTCTATGAATCTTATCACTACAGTATTCTTTCTAGAATTTCTACTTTGAATGTTTGAGTGTCATGTCCCTTGTTCATACAATTCATATAAAACACGTATTCCAGATCTTAGGTAGATTCTTGCATGCTAATACATCGTTTTCTTTTTGCTGAGCTGGTTGACCTATGCGCTTGCAATTTAAGCATACAAATAACATTATTTCTTTAGCAGGACTACTCATGTGTTTAAAATTATATGCTGCAATTCTTCATTGAACTAAGCCTGGTGCAGGAGGGAAGCAAATGTTCTAGTAGCTAGGTCATCATTCCCATTTAATGATCTACTACCAGTGTTTAAATCAGCAGTGGGTGTGAGATTCAACAATAAATGAAATTTAGAAATGCTTCCCATTTCTCACATATTGTGTTTGTTTGGTTTCATCACAACCTATTTTCATATCAGATTCAATTCAAATCAAAGTGACTATGCCTTCTTCCTGCAGACATCATGGTATCCTAATTCTGTCTACCACTACTCCAAATGTAAGTTTATATTTCCTTAAAAAGTTGCGAAATTTTTGCTTAATGTGCTGCCTTTCACATTTACCAAGTGGCACCTCAGTTTTTCCCCCTTTTGTTATTATTTACTCCAACTAATGCAGTTCAATAAGTTTATAAGGCACTACCCGTCATTTGTATGTACTAGAGAACTGTTGCCCCTAGAAACTGTTTATGTTCAACTGCATTTTAATTCAATGGGAGGAAAGAACATGATGACATGTTTGACTGTCTGGACTAAGATTTGAATGATAAATAAGTACATATTCCTAATTTGAGGAATGCCAATTTATGCCAATGTATGACTAACTCTCTAATGCTCCAGTCTAGAATTTTTTGGTTTTTTTGAAGCATCAGGTCTGTTTATGAAAATTATATGTACCAGTTTTGGGAACTAGTGAAACATGTGATAGTAGCTTATAAATTGTTTGCAGTATTTGTAATTTCCAGCCATGCTCTGTGTAAAATATTGAACACATTTCTTTACATGATGTGACTTGTGCCAGTAGAATTCAAGAATGAAGAACTATTTCTTGCATTACAATGTACATACTAAAAATAGATTCGTATGTGGTTGAAATGCAAGATGCAAGAGTCATAATCTGTCCCATTTATTTAATCTTGTATTCTATTAATTTACATCAACTTTCTCAAAATATGAAAAAGGTGGTAACAAATAAAATAGAAATAAACTCCAACATACAATTTATTGTTGATGCTTAAAGCTGTCAATGAAAAATATTAATAAAAGTAAAATAGTAATAATAGTGATAATAGTATTAATAGTAAACTAAGAAAAAACAAACGCAGGGATATATGTTACTTTTTATATTTACTGCTATTTTGTAAAAAACATTTATGATACTTTTTTGAATCATATAAGCTGTTCTAATGTAGGGTGACTTAACTCTGAGTATGTTCTTTAAATTTGGTTTTAAAGCTTGTTATTTTTTTGTGAGAACACACTACCTTTGATTTAATTTTTTCTGACACTGTGCCCACTGCACAGTAATAAAAAAAATCTGTAATTGTAGTTTTGTCCTTTACAGCACAGGACAAATAAATGTCAAAATCAAATGGTGGTGTCCCCCAAGGGAAAATATACTTCAGTTATGAAATATTCTTCCCTGGCTCCCATTGCTATTCCTGTGAACACCTAGGTGAAGCTGCCTCAGGACCTAATCAGATGCTGCTCATTTGCATATAATAAAAAATTGTGCAATGAGGTTTTAGCCCATTCTGAGGAAAAGGGCATAATGTCTCTTTAAAATGTTCTGGTGTAGAATTGTACTGCTCTGGCTCTGGATGAATGCTTTGATTGGCACAGACCTGGTGAGAAATGAACATCTGCTTGTATTGTTGGTGTTATGTCAGCTTAACACTGCATTTAATAAATATGTTTGGAGGTGGCGTGGTGCTGTTTCTTGATATCTTTTGCGAAAAGGCAGTGATATCAATAAACTGTCAGATTCTGTCTCAGGAACGATAATAATAATAATCATATATAAAAAAGAATCATCAAGGAAGCTTGAAGACAAGATGGTTTCAGGAAAAAGACTCTCCTCGGGCATTATTAGCACTCTTAATTGCATTATTACTCAGAGCAAGTGAAACCCGTCACTGTTAGTGTATACATATGTTGTGCTTCTTTGCGATATAAAATTCTGAACACTTTGAGATTGCGAATTGTCCTCAACTACTTTTATAATCAAGGGACTTGAAAATCCCTGGAGTTGAGCTGAACCTTTTTCGTTTATCCTAAAACTAGTGATGTGATGTACAGGCATCTTGGATTTCAGTTCACACTTACTTTTATTAAGAGAGTAAACAGACATGTAGACAGACAAATGCTTTCATACCGTCATAACAATTTTTAGGTAATTTTGTTATGAGAAGGGAGGCTGACTGAAAGGGAAAAGGAAACATTTTAAAATGGTGGAGCTCCTCTTTTTCCTCTTTTTCGATTAAGGAATTCTTTTAAGCAATTAATTTTGAAATTAAAGTTGTTTTTCTGCAAAAATAGATACAAATTTTAAATAAGATTTTTCAAATTATTTCAAAATATTACAGCATATCCTTTTTGATAATACTAGGAAAGCAAGTTGAAAGCTCTTCTTGCTTAAGAGTTTTTTTTGTTTGGTTGGTGGGGTTTTTTTAAATCTCACAAATGCTTTTGTTTTCCTGGCATGTGAAATCTCTCTTCTGGCCAGCTCTAATTCTAAAATTAAGTTAGTCTTGAAATTGCATCCACCTGCATATTTTGCCCTTGAGAATTTTCTGTGTGAATGGTTTGAATAAACAGAATCTGTTGGTAAATGTATGGAAAAAGAGGTTAATTCTCCTCCTGCAAAACCACAAGCTGTGCGTGGTGTGGCTTGCGGAGAGGTTGGGATGGGATCATGCTATACTGAGATGGAGGACTGGAACTATAATCTTCCAGCTCTTTTGGGAATTTAATTTATCTCTCCCTCCCTTTCTAGTCCTACTGCTCTAATTGTAGACCGTGTGCTGTCTTTGGGCAAGCAGATGTCTTTACACAGGAGGCTGCTGGGGAAGTCTTCTGAGAGGCAGCTAACACTGACAGTCATACTCCTTCATGTCCGACAAGCATTTTGCACTACACTTATATAACCTATCCTTCATTCTTTACCTCTCTGCTCACAAACCATATTTATCTGTACTACAGATATAGAAACATAGGGGGACTTGTATCTAGTGATGTTTTACCATGGTTTCTCCTACCTACCAGAGACCAATTTCAGTGCTAATTGTGTGGGAAGTGTACTGACTTGCTGCCAGGACTGTGTGTCCCGCAGCCAAGTCAGAAAGAAAGCTGTGAGGAGAAAAGAGGTTTGGAGGAGGTCCAGTACCAGCAACACTAGTTCTCTGCTCCCCGGTGGCTCCTGTGGAATTAGAGAGTATCATAGGTGGAGTCATGTGTCAGCAGACATTGGTGCAGGAAAAGATGAAGCAAGATATTGAAGCAGGGGTAAAAATCCAGTATGCTAAGTGAAAGAAGACAGCGCAAACAGAATAACCATGTGCCTTTGGTGTTTTGAGGGTACGTGGCTGTGTCCAGCCAAGTTTCAGCAAGGCAGTGAACATCTGCATCCGGTTGTAGTCTCCAGTTTCATTCCAGGAAGATCTGAGCCAAGAGGCTAGGCACCCTGCTTGGGTGGCAAGAGCAGATGTGAAGAGTCGGCTGGTAGCAACACAAAAGGGAAGCACACAGCACGTGCGGGAACACCTCCTTTCCCACCCGGTTTTTGGTACCAGTATGCACAGTATGTTTTAGTTGAGTTCAAGAGCAAATATCCCGATAACCTTCTTACTGAGCTTTCATTCACTTTGTGGAGTATCTCAGGGATCACAGACTCTGTTCCTTTCAAGGCAAGCAATGCTGGATATGGTGTTCTCCACCTGCCAGTGGGTGTCCAGGCTCTGGGACCCCACTGCAACCAGCCAGAGTGAAAAAACCCAAACCACATACAATTTTATGTTGACTCCTTAGCATCAGTGGTGTCACTCCACAAGTCCACTCTTATCAAGCTGTGCAACTCCTTCTACAGATACAGTTGAAGTTATTTTCACAGTTTATTCAAATTCTTGGGTGAGCTTATTCACTACTCTTTCAGATGTCCATTTACTGAAAATATTTGTTAGAAATAGACAATTTCAACAAACACCGTTTAAAAAGAAGATAGTTTAGGTATTAATATTCATAAAGGAACCTACAATTTAAATTAGTTTTTTCAAAATATTGTGCTTATCTAAGCCATTTTAAATCTCTTATTTTGAGATGTAAATTTATGGCTACCATTTCCCCTCATTGTAGTATTTCCTAACCCTGTCATTCTTTTAACTTTTGTTTTTTATGTATAATTCATTTCTTGTTTGCTGCTCATGCATTTCGTAAACTGCAGGTTTCTGCAATATTAGCTTTTTTCCCTTTTTTCCAGCCTGCATGTCTTCTGCTTCCCATTATGATTTAAAAGGGTTTAATCTCCACTCTCTTCTTTGCCTATCTATTTGAGTGTTCACCAGAATACATAGTGTTAAGTTCTAAAAAGATATCATTATGTTTTAGTGTCAACATCAAGGGGCAGCTTAATAAGAGAAGTAGAGTTGTCGCCTTCCTGAGTCCAGTTTTCCATCTGTTTCCAGCCTTAGGCATTGCATCCATTTACAGTCTGTTAGCAATTGCAGGTTTCCTTCACAACTATGGAAGCAAAAAACCAATATTTTTCTTCTCATGGAAAAGGTTTTATATGAAGGTTTAGAATATGCAGAATCTTAGTGTAACATATGGGTTATAGGTATATGAAGCAGGTCAATTTGGCCCATAACCTTAAAGCACAACTGAGTGTTTGATACCACTGCTCCACTAGCAGTGGGGTAAAGCAGAAAATCTGCACGCAGTTGAGTCATCATCTGTAATGTACATTAAATTAAAAATGTTACATATGATTATGTAGCTTTAAGATCACCATTTACTTATCAGTTGCAGAAGTTTTCTGCTTTTCTTGTTAATCTGGCTGAAGGAAGATTGCTGGCAAGATATGTATACCTAGCCTGTAAATTAAAGCATGACTGTGTTTGCTCGAAGGCCACTCCGTGCAATACCACACTTACAGGTTTTTATCTAGGTCTCATGTAAGTGGACCACAGATGCAGTGGCTGAACGTTTCAGCCTTCCATGTTTCAGCTCCTGTGGTAGCACAGTGAGAAAGGGAGACGTTGTTGTGACCATTTCACAATCCAGACAGAAGGACTGTGAACACAGACATACACCTCTGCCTCAGTTCTAGCAGGCACCGCTGAACTGAACATCTTGGTTCATGGTAACAGCACAAGTATGGGACACAAGCTACTCGTTTGACTACTTACCCAGCATCAGCAGATGCACAGACTGGTCTTGTATGCTTATTGTAGCCTACAAGGTCATGTATGTAGCCTAGAATAGATGTAGCACTGAGTTGAATTTACTCAAATCTGAGATGAATTCAGTTCTACAGGATGAATTCTCTTTCCTGTTTCTTTTAATTCCAATTTTAAGGAGACGAACATCAGAAAGACAAATTTTCAGATGTTGCAGATGGTCTTTTTCCTTTGGCCTCTGTGGATCAGGAACAGTGAAAACTTGCTGAAAACCCGTCCCTGATTAATGAGTGCTTAATCTTGTGATCATGCCAATTCTCAATACTGCTACACTGTAGGATTTGTTTCAGAGCTGATCCTTGCACCTGTATGTGCTGGCTCATGCTCACATGCTCATTAGTTCCAGTGTGGCAGGACTGTCCCAGCTGTGGAGGAGGATCAGAACTTTCCCCTGCAAGTTTAGTGCTGTTTTCTTGCAGGGAGTCGTCACTGAACACTTCAGTCCCATCTGTTATGCTTTGGCAACAATTATCCTTGCTCCTATCTTCTCATATTTAAAAGACAAATACAATCATGAATCATGCCTCTGTTTTACTTCGTAATGTTTAGGAAAGGTTTCCATAAACAAGAGTGGGTTGGAAAAGCAAGTGCATGTTATCTGACTTTGTCACCTTCAGCTCATTTCCCAAAGGCATTGCTATAGTGGTGAGGCAAATTTATTGGAAGTTATAGATGTAAATTTTAGGTCGGTTCTTTTAATGAGTAGAGAATATGTGGTCCTCTTCTTCTTGGAAAATCCATTATTTCTGAAAGCTTCCATTGTACTAGGTGCAGTAGAGATTAAAAGCACCAGCTACTTTATTCAAAACATGTTTTCCTTAAATTACAACAGATTACATTGCAGCCAGACATCTAAAAGTCATGTGCTAAATAAACTGCATTATGTATAGGAGGGTGTTAAAAATCCACTGAAGTTGTAGAAATATGAGAGGCAATGAGGAAGAATAAGATTTTGGCAATTGTAGTCAATACACTGAGGCTAAACTGAGCTTTGTCTCTGTGTTTCTTCTAGCAAGGAACTCCTGTCTTGAATGTGGTTCAAGTATACTGCAAATACAAGCTGCTTAAGGAGGTCATTGGTGACGGCAGAGTGCTGCAGAACTAGACAAAAGTTCCAGGTAGGGAGCTGGAGCCTGCATACCGCATAAGCACGTAAATTCTGGTACATTTTAAAATCACCACTAAGGCCAAGCCTTAGTGTTTTCTCTGGCTACTCCATAAAAATGCATCAAAAGTAGCAAATGACAAAGTCACCATACCATTTTGCTCCAGTGAATTCTGTTAAAGGTACCTTATAGGAACCTGCACACCTATAGGGCAAGGAACAAAAATCTGGCATCATCAAATTGAAGCACGCTTCTTTTGTTAACTTGCTAGCTTGCTAATTTTTCTATTAATTTACTTAATATGCCTGATGTTTACAACTGTATTATTTATCCAGGAAAGAGAGATCTCCACTCAGCCTGAGTGAAATGATTTTGCAGAAAATAACACTGCAAGGTGGTTTACGTGTTTAGATGAACAGTGTGGCATGGCCACTTCTGCACAGAGTACTCTAATTTCTAAAAAGGGTCTCAGTTTTCAAGCACTTTACTTTGAACAAGAAGATTTAATTTATTTGTTATTTTATGAAGCATTTTTATGTGTAGAAAAAGTGCTACTTGTTTGCACATGCTGGTTATGTGGCATTCTTACATGATTTCATGCTTTGCTGATGGAAAATTAGACCCTTGTGTATTATAAAAGAATAGAAGATAGCTATAGAATCAGGATGCGATTGCCTCAGGACATTCTGTTGACAGCTAGAAATATATACAGACAAAGCAATGTCACTGGATGCTAATGTGAACTATACAAGTTGATGAGTACTGTAAATCCCTGTAAAAAGAGAAATCTTTGCCCTTTTATTTTGCAGGTTTTGCCTTCAAAATTACTGCTAATACCACTTCTGTACTTTTGTTGTATATAATCTTTATCAAGATTTTATAATGATGGACATGCTACAGCACAGATAGATTTTTTTTCTAATATATCTATAGTCAGGAAACAAAATAATCTTCCCTTATTTAATAAACCTTTGCTTCACATTTAGGTGAAGCTATTATTATGTTAAGGGGGAATTTTGACTACATAAGGAATGCCAAACCAAACCAGTACTGAGTTAAAGAAATAGGGTTCAGTTTTTGAAACTAGATACATCAAATGAGCCGTAACATTACAGAATCTTTCATAGCCTCTTTACGTTTTCTACATCACCCCCTATAATCAGCCTACGTGTTCCAAGTAGACCAGATCTCAGTAAAAAGGTAGGAATTTATTTCTGCTGAGCCCAATTCCTTCTGTACCTATAGATTGCAAAACTGTATCATTCCTAAGGTGTAACTGTTTACTGCTCCCATTTTCTGAAAGGTTCTCTTAACAACTCGTCTCAAGTAAAGCTGTTTTGATGTTGCCTGCTTCGGTCCATCTTTCTTATTTGTTTAATCTTCAAAAATATAATAGAAATATTAAACTGCAACAACAAAACACTACCTACATAAAAATCTCTTGTCTTCCCCATCTATATTAGTGTGACAGCACTTTGGACATCAAATATTTATCCTAATTACAATTCTGCTCCAATCTGAATATATTTCATATGTCAGCAACATTGTGTCTGAGAGAAGAAAAAAAAATACTTTTGCTCTCAGGCACATTGCAGAGTGACTCCGTACTCTATACCTGGGAACAATAGTGGGCAACAGCAGGCTCTAACCATGCAGTTTTGATTCAAACTAGTAAAACAAATTTATTTATAGGTTTATTACTTACCTGTCTTTTAGTTCATGTATTTATTTATTAGATAAGTATTTACTCCATCTAGCCATTTTATTCCGACTACTTTTATTCCTTAAAGTAAGTATGACACCTGTAAATATTTTGCAGATCTGAGGTTGGCCCAGAATATGTGAGATTGCCATGCCCTGTATTTGGAGGAATCCTTTAAAGTTAGAAAGAGTTTAAATATGAACCGGCCAAATGTCCAGCAAATGTACTTTCTCCTATTCTCATTAGGAAACAATTATGGGAGTAAAATTCTAAATACGTCGAATGTTATATTTCTGTTTAGAAAGGGAATTATGAGGCAGAAAAAGTTTCACAAATCTAACTGGTTGACATAATTTAGAAAAGAGTAACAAACTCACTGGAAGATAGTAAACAGGTTCTGGTAGGATAAGCTTTACAAAGCAGAACTATCTCACTGATCTGTTAGAATTACTAGAAGATATTTCAAAAGGAGAACAAAGACTTTTACGAGACTTCCTTGAGGTAGGCTATTAAAGTCTCTAAGTAGCTGTTAGATAACAGGCAAGAATTGTTTTAGTAAAAATGTCTGCAAGACAAGGAAAAGGAATAGGAAGAAGCTGCTTGTTCCATAAGAAAGGCTAGCAATGGATTAATGGATTAATCTATGGTCCTGTATTTTATAATACAGTTATTAATAAATTACATTTTAAAATACATTACAAATTAACAGAAGATTGCTATAGAATCAGGATGTGATTGCCTCGGGGGTAATGTAAATCAAGGAAGCAAACTGCAGAAAATTGGTAAAGCTTGTGAGGAATTTCAAGAGAACCTGTTTAAAGTAGATGGTAGGAAACAACACAGCAGACAAAACTCCATAAATATTATCATTTCAGAACCTTGAAAACTTTGTGTATGGCTCAGGGAAGATATCTGTTCACTGTGTGGTTGCTGTTAAAAAGGGAAGCAAATGTTCATATATTAACAAGATGGAGAAAGAACAGAAAACTTTCTAGTGACATCACATGAAATGAAGGTACTACTTCACCCAGAATGCTGTGTAGGGTCATTGTTGACCTTTGAGAGATGTGGGAAAAGACACTGAGAAACAAGAGGAACATCTTAAAACTTTGCAGTAGGAATTTAGTGCTATTTACATTAGAGAAGAGAATAAGAGAAAACAATTTAGAACCAGATAATGTAACCAAATAGATGAGGATGATCTGTCCTTGTCTTACAAATGAGAAAGATGCTCAAAACCGAAGGGCCCTGAATTCAGATCTAGTAAATAGAAATATGTCTTCACACATAGATTGAGCTGAGGAATGATTTTCCCCTTCGTGTCAGGGAGTTCGTATGTTTAACAGAATTCCAGGAGAGGGTGGAAATTTAACAGAATTACAAATGTATCCGGACTTATACTAGTTAATCCTGAAAGGAGAAAAGAAAAAAAACCAAACAAATCCTCACTCATCAGAAGAAGTCAGGTCTTGGGAAGGATATAAACTCTTCAGGCTCAGACTTTATACCAATCGTTCACTATTTGGAACAGAGAGGTTGTTTGCGTGGTCTGCTTTCTGACTAAAGTGGAGTTTCTTGCTCCGCTTTCTGAGGAGGTCTGTAGTGTTGACTAGTGTCAGGTAGCGATCGTTGCAGCAAATGAAGGGAGTTGTTCAGGAAACTATTATCTAGTAAGGCATTTTCTGTGTTCCTGCTAAATTCTTTCTATCTGACAAGCCTGTCCTAGCCTCCCTGGAGCAAGGGTGCCCTGGCTAGCCATTACTAGCCACTTCTAAACCTACTTACACTTGCTGTTCTGGACTCCAACTGCAGAGGATGAGAGAAAATCTGGACAAGTGTAGCCATGGTTACCAGTCCAGGGAAGGAACAGATTTTAAATATGCTAATACCCACTGATGCTTTTATGCAGAAAGTACTGGAAATCTGTCAGGCAGATGCATCCTAATTTTTCCAAGCTGGTAGTCACCTACCTTTCGAGAGTTACTCACATGTACCTCCACTTATGCTGCATAATACTAGTATTTTCACCCCTCTATGGAAGATCTCCACTGCAGAACAGGACTTGAACAAATTGAGTATGTTGAAGTGCATTAATAAATAAATTTCACTTGTACTGCACTTATTTTATGTAGTACTTCATTAACACAAACCATATTTCTTCCCAAATTCCCACTTCCTGATTTTCGTCTTCCATTCCTTTCTTTCTGTCCTGTAATTCATCAACAAGCACTTCATGATGGTGTTATGAATAATTAACTGTGGTGTGGAACCAAGATATTTTATACCATACACAATAGCTCTATGTTAAAAGAATTATAAGCTGTAAGTAAAACACTCTTAAATTAGGCATTGGCAGAATTAAGGTTGACTACATACACAAACATCATACCACTTTTTCTATAGCTTCAAATAAACTGAAAAACCTCTAAACAGTATTGTTCCAAATTAGCCTGGTTCAGGTATTCCTTGTGTACTCAGACTATCATTTAATTAATGAGCAATTAATCTAATATGTGGAGTAAGAGTTGGAAGCAAAATTTTGTTTTCTGAACACAGATATATTGGCAGAGGTCTGTACCTGTATGTCACTAGCTCTAGTGCTATAAAATTCAAGGAAGGATTTTAGAAACTGTCAGATAGTAATTTCACTAGCCAAAATTTTTAAAAGAAAAAAATTTAAGAGCAAATGAGCTGAAGTTTACTTCTCCTTTACTGTTTTAATGTCAGTGCTTTCCATTAAATTGTAAAGAAGTGAGTAACTACAACTCTCTCTTTCAACTCATCTCTTCTAGATAAGGGATTTTTCCCCAAAGTTATTTGTGAACCACTTCAAATAACAAATTTATTATATAAAAAATATATCATCCTAAAAAATGCTAAAAATTGGCAAAAAATTTACTAGCTTAATATTCTTTCGTTGCATCCTTACTTGTTATTTCTCAGTTGCTTTCTGGTATAATGATTAAATTAACCTATAATTAGTATCATTGTTATTTGAGAGGCTGGATTCTTTGTCACAAATCTATAGACTTCTAAGGAAATGCATTAAAAATATATCTTTTGATATAACGTGCATTTGGAGGGAGTAATTTTAATATGACATGTGTTACATATATATACATAAAAAATTTATACATATCAGATATTGTAATTTTAGCATAATATTTTGTATTAAGAAACAAATTTCCAATTGAAAGATAATCTGGAAATATATGATAGAAAAATAATCAAGTAAATATATAAAAATCCTGTACTTCTATATGATTAAAATATGAGGACAAAATGGTAGATTTCAAATTGTTGTTGGAAGAAGCAAAATCTTATGCATCTTTGTGTAGCAAGAGCACTATGTCAAACCAAATATTGGAAGACGGAAGGCTAGTGGATTTTTCCTTTTCATCCAGGATACTGACAGCGTTCCTAACCTTGCCTCTTAAATCTGGAAGATACGGTGACAGCGACCTATTTAAATTAAACAGTTGAATTTGTGACTTGCTCATGTTAGGTGAAAAGTGTTACCCATATTCATAAATGGCCCAGGGCCAAATTCAGCCCATACATATGCCCCTTTCCAGTCCATTGAATGCCTCTGAAATCAGAACATGGCCATCACACTTGATAAATTGTAAATGGATGCAAACCTTCATATCCTGTGTGCAGTTATGCATTCTTAAAGCACAAAATGAGCCGAGTACTGGACAGTGTATACACCCCTGGAGCCACTAAGAAGACATATGGCATAATCCAGGGCAGGTGTTTGTAAATCCAAAAGATCACATTAGACCCCTCAGGCTACAATCTGAATGACAGCAGTGGGATTTTGTAGTTTATCTAGGACCCTAAATTAAGTTGTCACCCTTAATTTGTGAGAGAACATGTACCAGGGGCAAAAGCAAGTTAGAAACTTTTTCTTGTTCTGTCGGTTGAATTCTTTTCCATTTACTGAAGCCTACCTTTTGTTTGAAAGGCGTGTGTTTAGAACATTATTTAACTTTTGGTGAAGCAACTTAGTTTGCTGTCTTCTTTTTTTTTGTTTGTTTGTTTTGTTTTGTTTTAATTTATGAGAAGATAAATAAGTGTCCAGTGAGCAGTCAATGGCTATGGGATTGCCTGGAACATGTTTGCTGTCTTCTTTTTTTTTGTTTGTTTGTTTTGTTTTGTTTTGTTTTGTTTTGTTTTGTTTTGTTTTGTTTTGTTTTGTTTTGTTTTAATTTATGAGAAGATAAATAAGTGTCCAGTGAGCAGTCAATGGCTATGGGATTGCCTGGAACATGCACACGTCCTTTTCCAGCTGGGTCGTTTGAACACATGCTGAATTATGGAAAGCCCCTTTGATTGATGAGTTCGGATTGGCTTTGGCAGATGCACATTCTAAAGGAGTAGATTAACACATATAAACCATTGAGCTTAGCAGAAAGTACTGCTCAACATTGTAAACTGCCAACTTTATCATCTTTAAGTAAAAAATACAGTTTTTCTTCCCAACAAAGACTTTTTATAAAAGCAATAAGGTAACTGCATGAAGTGTGCTTATCATGATATAATCACACCCCAGGGGGAATGAGAGGTGCTCGGCTGCACCTCATGCTTTGTAATGACCCAGGGGTGTGATTATCTTATGATAACCACACTCCCTGTCATGCCTTATTGCTTATATATTCCACATGTCATAATGAATCCTGAAGCACTTTCTAGGTCTCATAGCAAAGGCAATGACTTTGAAGTATAGGAAGTAGTCAGATTTTCTAGGTACATACAGATTAATATTGTATACATTAGGAGGAATTATGAATGACTACTTATCTGTACTAGCCAGGCCATAGGTTTTTAACTGTTTCTAGGTTCTGCAGGTTTCACGTGGTATTTTATGGGACTGTGCTTAAATTGCTCTCTGCAAGTGCAGCACAGGAATTGTGAAAGCTTGACTTCCATACTTCAGACCACAGAGAAGATAGCAGCTGTGATACAGCCACTTTGCACTTTCCTGTTGGGATTGTTCCTTAGAATCATACAGAGCTATAATAATCTGGTTTTACCACAGAAATTTTTGTATGTTTACATGCTCTTTAATTAAATATTAAAGTAACTCTGGGTAAAAAATCTGAATGTTTATACGCCAAACTTCGTCAGAGGATGGAAAAGGAGCTTGAGACATCTGGATTTACAATGCTGACTGAATATCCCATCAATCTCTCTTTTATTGAAACCATATGAAGGAATTGTGGGTTATTTGGAAACATCTATTTTTAAAAATTCTGCAATTTAATAATAAAAATAGTAATAAATCCTAATTAAATTGAATGGGGTTAATAACAGGTCCAGAAGGAACGGAAAGATCAAGAGACTTCTGAATTCACAATTAGGGGCTGACATAAAAGACAACAGGATAATAAAATAAGCAATTATCTTTGATATACCTTATGGTATAATAGCACCACAGGGTGAATCTGCACCTCAGGGAATGGGATTCACGGTAACTTTGCAACCTTGTTAATCTGATGTATGTAGCAGTCAACATTTAAATACTACTCCACTTGGCAGGAAAATCTACAGTACTGTTTTCTGCTTGTCATCATAAACTGGTTGATAAAGATGATGGCCTATCATTATGACCACTGATGGGTTGATTCATTGCAAGAGACAGCTCTGAGATCAGCTAAGTTAACTGCAGGTCACTGCAAAGAATTCTGTGTGTCTAAAACAAAGCTTATTTAGCTCTACAGTGCACAAGTGGAGTACTACTGATTACCATAAAGGTCAGACATGCACATTTTAACTGGTGGTAATGAGTAGTTTTAAAGATGTTTGAGTCTTTTCTTAATCTTGCCATGTCACAAGGCTTCTATTGTTATGCACCAAAGAATGTGCCTTTAATTGTAGCATTTGCCCTATTGTATCTTGATCATAGAGTGGGTTGTGTGATGTTACCGGTGATAAACGCCTACCACATGTCCTAATAATTACTAGCCTTCAGTAAATTGCATAGTGAAGTAACACAGAAGTCTGGTAAAACAAAAGGCTCCAAAAAGTTGAAAGCAGTATTTAAATAGTTTTGCGTATGGTACCAAATTGCACTAAATGTGAGCTGTCTGAATGCAGAGTGTAAAAAATAAATAACTTACAAATCTGATTAATAAAAATGTCTTTGACAGTAGAAAGCATTTTAAAAAATCTTGCAATATTGGCCAAATAATAACTTGCTGTAGAAGTTCAGGTGAATTTGAAGAACTATATTGAAAGATTAGGATCTTTTCAACAATGAAATTAATGTTTGTGGCAAATTATCTTCAGAATTAAGGATATTAATTTGGAATTTCATCAAGAATGCGGTTTTAAAGCAGAGACACGCTAAACATGCTTTGTAAAGGATGTGCTATCTCACAGTTTCACATGTAACAGTCCTGAGCATTTAGTTCATCAAATATTTCATGAGACTATGTTAAAAAATGGTAAGATCAAATAGTTCAGAATGGTGACAAGCACAAATATTAAAACACCTGTGTAAAATACTATTTGCAAGTGCGTATTTAGAAGAAAATTAGAAGAAATTTACTAGTGCTCAGAGTCTGAATGTGACCAAGTCAATACCACTCTGAAGTTTAAAAAAAAGAGAAATAATGCAGTGATTTGAATCAAATGTTGATTATTTAAAATGTTGTGCATTGAACCTTTTCCTCTACATGTTCATAGGATTGACTCGAAGATCTGAAGATTTAATTTCTGGAACTGGAAAGCTCAGATGAGGGTAAAAGAGCTGGAACATTTTCATCAATTGACTGCCAGGAATAACATCTAGCAAAACTAACAAATGTAAAGAATCTGATATTATAAAAAGCTGAGTAATTTTAATGAAGTGATGAAAGTCCTTGATTATCATCATAAGCTCAACAATCTTCAGAATTTGCACTTTTTCTAAACTTCCCCGAAACGTAAGATTCCTGCATTTTAGGAGAGACTTGTCTACCTAGGACTTAACAGTGACTCATCTGGTATTTTCCAGAGTGAGTAAGTATCTTCATCAGTGAGGATGGTTAACTGGTGAGAAAGAGATAGAAGAAGAAGGGAGGAAGAAGGTAGATTTGCTTGTTTTACCTGAAAAACAAAGTAGTAATGTCCGCTATTAAAAGTACCTCTCTGGCAAACTAACAAACATCTAATGGTGCCGAAGCTCTCTAAGGTTACTGAAAGACAGCAGCTCATTGAGAGGGTCTCGATAGCCACTCAGCAGTAAAATTGGCTCCGACGTTTTTGCTGCATTGGGCCTTTTCCCAATGACTGACTTCATTTCCACCATTTGTTAGAACGGTTCTTCAAAAGGCAATACTTTTTAAAAAAAAGCTAGTTGTACTTTATACAAAATACTGTTAAACTATTTCTTTTGGAGATGTTGCAAATTGTTGATAACTTTTTTTTCATAAATGAAGACCAATTTCTTACCTACACAAACACATAGGGTTTTATGTAAGTATACCATTGGTCACATTTTAAAATCAACCATAAAGACCAGTCTGCTTATCCAAGATTTAACTTGATTATAACTAACCAGCAGAGCTGCTGTTACAAAATGATCACTTCTGCTTTTCATTTTTCTTTTTCTTTTTTTTTTTCCTTTAAAAGCGATTTTTAGCTGTATTTCTTATTCTAGGGTGGAGTTTCCCAGGTTAGTGTCATTAAGTGTCAGAGGAACATAGGACCTCCGTACCAACAGTTACGTTAGTCATCTGGGAGAATTTTAGGACTGAACAACACAGATTGACTGACAGATATATTGTGTTTATTGCAACTCAAAAATTCTTTATCTGCAAAAATTACTGCTAGGTGAAAACCTACTAGGTTCCTAAAGAGAAAAAACCCACCATCTTTCAAGGCTATGGCTCTTTAATGTAGGGTTATTTATAATCTCCTGAAATAATACATTCCCAATTTCCCTTCACTCCCCATCAGATAAAAAACAAACAATGTCATCAGTGGCTCCACAGAGGTGAGAAGTTTTACAAGATAATGTGTTTGATCAGAGTGTGGTATGCTGCAGTATCGTTTCTGAGATGTTCCATTTCAAATGCCAATGAAGAGCTCCCTTAAAAAGTAGAGAGCTCCCTTGTCTTTGCATTTTTTATTTTAAGAGAGTTCCAAAATATTGATGTTGCCACCACAGGGGTTATATAATTTTTTTGTTGTCATTATTCTCAGCACTTTCCTTCTTCTTTTTTTTTTGTTCCAGAGAGTAGTCTTGTATTTGCCAAATTTAACTTTTCTTTTGCTCCTTGTAAGTCCTTTGTAGCATTGCAGTCAAACAATAAGCAAAAATGCAAACCTAAGTGGAACAAATGAAACTTTTCTGAATTCTTTCACAAGCAAAAATTCTCTTAGATTAAACCATCTGGCTTCATATACATCTGCCTGATATATAAATGTCCTGAAACCAAATAAGAAAAAAGGAAAAATGAGTTGACTTGTTTTCTGTTGGGTTGCGGTTTTTATGCATATCAAAGTCAAATGAATAGCAAATTGAAGAGTTCACTTATGGGTAGGAATGCAGTGATACTCATAACTACATAATTGTGTAAATCTGTCCTTATTTATGTGAACTTCTTGTAAGATTTCCTTCAGGGTATAACCTGTGAAATGTTAATGATCTTACGCTTACAGTCCTCACTGTCATATCAAATTAGAGTACTATTTGGTTTATTTTTCAAGTAGTTGCAACATGGATTAAACTTCTGTTAGATCTACTACTAAGCAATTAATTGAATGGGTAGACTCATTATTGATTATTAAAATTAGTAATCTGAGATCAACTGCTGAGGTACATGTTGCTGCTGACAATGTGTAGTTAGATGCATTTTAATATTGTTAGAGGTAAAAACTTTTTTCTTATTAAGTTATAGTGCATTTCAAGGAATTTTACCTTATCCCTTAACATAACAAAAAATGTGTACGCTAAAATCTGTAATAAATTTAACAACTTATCAGCTATTTATCTTTCTCAGGAATAAACCATTATGTTAAATTTCCAGATAATTTTGGTTGTAAAAATGTACGCTTTCATATCCCTAAATAGAAGTGTGTGGCAATGCAAATGACAGATTTTTATTCAGGATTATTGAAGTTTATAATTCTGAGTCTCCTCTCATAGAATATTTCTATCCAGCTATGGTATAGCTATTCCTGATCTTCTAAAGTAAGAGAAGCATCAAGCTTGTGTTATGACATGCTTATTAGTACAGTTGGAAAATTATTATATGAGTTATTTATTACTCTGATAAGAAGTAAGTGATTTTTTTTTCTTTACTATCTATTTTTACATTGATTGTGTGGCAGGAATGGCAAGCTTACCAAGAACGAACATTTTTATTACTTTCAATTTTTTTCAAAGAAGGAGAAGTCTTCCCAGTTTTATGACAGCAGTGAGGCATAAGAGCCAAGATATTGACAATTAGTTTTTCTACAACTCCATGGAATGCTTTTCCTTTCCTTTGCCAAGAGCAGATGTTGCTCTCTACAAGTGCTCCCAGACTGGTGCTCCCTGACTTTGTAAGAGGCCTGCTAGAGGAGGAAAGCAGCAGAACAGCCTTCTTCTGTTGTATTCCCCCCTCACCCCCTTTTTTTGCATTTTTCAGACTTCTGCCTGGAAAAATCTGTGGAGGATATAACATTGCTAGAAAGATCCCTCACAATTTTGTAGCTTCTTTGAGAATGGAAAAGAGCTTCTCATTTAGATATTAGAATTTATTTGTAAAATTACCTATAAATTTGCAATTTTCCAATACAGAAAATCATATTTTTTTAAAAGGATATCATCCTAAAGAATGGCCTCAGATCCCATGCAGATGCACTTTTCTTGTTTCTTCAGTCTTTGAGGTGTTCATAGCTGTCCATCTCATCTTTTTGCTCTTCTGAAGGGTTGTACAGCTTCTCCTTTCCAAACCAGAACAGTTCCAGTTTAGTGAGCGAATGTCATGAAGCTTATATTGTGTTGCATCTCCTACCTTTCTGCAATGAACAAGAAGCAACAGCTCCAGTATGCATAGCTGTTGTCTCAGCTAAACAAGATCCTCTATAGCTGTTTCATGTTGTTTTTCAACAGCCAGATTCATAGTTTTGTGGTTACGCCTCAAAGTTTCCTCCTTTACTGCTTTACCTGATATTAAGAACTGTTTGACTTCCAGAAGGTCAGGGTATTACTGAGGCTGGTGACTGCGATACAGAGGCATTTTAATGATTTTTAGATGTTGTACTGAAAATATATCTCTATATTTTATATGTCATTATTTATTGTTGGGCCATACAGCAGCTCAGGGTGTGTGGGTGTCCCATTTTCTAGAAAAGACAAAAGACCAAATGGAAAAGATTTATTCTTCTTTACCTCAAGTAGTAGTATCTATATGCTCTTGTAGCCAGCTCACTTGGAATTTATTCCCACCACGGACCCATGTGTGTATATATGTACATACCGATTGACAGCTGACCTTTGGATAAGAACTTCTGTGAAACTTATATGCTGTTGGGAAGGGAGTTTCTGGTTCTCTTGTATGCACTCGTATTGTCCCAAGTGGCTGAGTGTCCACAGAGAAGGCAAGTGATTATTAATGATGATGGGAAACTCCTCCTTAGTTCTAATGGTATGTATTAATTTCTATTTTAGTTTCCATTCAAACAGAAATGAAAACAGTGGATATTTGCCTCTTTACATGAGCATGTGCAGTTTTTTTAACACTGATAGTGTATATCCATTACATAGCTGATAACCAAATGCCTCTGTGCATGCCGCTCAGATTGTTTTTTCAGGAGACCTTCAAAAAGGAAATGGCTATGAAATTTTTTGGGAGAGGTGTCCAACCCCTTTACTGTCACAGGAGGTACCTTAAAGTAATGAGCTTTTATTAGGTACAGCAGAAAGCTTATACCATGAGGATGGTATCCTGTTGAACACATAGGAGCTGTTTAGATGTTTCTCAATGCAGGTGTAGAAATAATATTTAACAGAAATATGTGTCCAGAGATGAGTTTCCCTAGCATAGAAAGCTTACTTATTTTACTGATTTCTGAAGATACCTAGAAGAGAAAGAAGTATGCAGTTACTGTCTAATACTTACTGTGATTTTGCAGTGCAGCTCTTTGCAGTCCTTTGGGCTGAACTGACCCATTGCAGAGCAAACGAGCCCCAAACCCTCTGCCTCACACAGTGGGTGTACAAGGGATCCAGGAAGCCACAAGTGGAGTGGTAGTTGTTGGTCTTCAGCTCTAATCTACACAACTTTTATGCTGATGATGCAATTATTATTGTAATTCCTATTGGAACCCTGTAATGAGAATTTTTCTTTTGTGTGTATGCAGAATTATACTTCCAGCATCCTTCTGCTTACACCTATTTGTGAGCACTGGACACAGGTAGTGCTCTCCTACAACACCTCTCAGACTCTGCCAAATTTTGTTAGAAGTAAATGTATTCTTTACCAGCCACTTGTAACCACATTATAAATCATTATTTAAATGTATTTTGTTAAATGTGGTGAGATCTAAGTCTACGGTGTTAAAAATATTTTACTGTTTTTTGTGCTTGAGGCATTTCTAGCAAGCTAAGAGATCTCTACAGGCATTGACAAGTTGTACTGTGTCTGTGGAGAAATGATTTAGAATAAAGAAAATATATTTTTAATATGCCATAATAAACAAAGATTTTTGCTGTGAATTAATAAAATTAATATTTAATAAAATCCCTGCCTTATTTTGTTTACACAGCTTCTGTCTCTTTCTGTCAGTTTTGTCCATTGCTCACTGCTATTGCCAGTCAAAGAGCATAAAAGTGATTTTTTTCTTAGAAACCCTGCAATTGATCAAAGTGTACATCTTTTACAAACCTCTCAAAATTCATAATACTGGTGACAAGATGTGGCGCATGGTTTTTTTTTAAAGCCAATTTTCATTTTAATGTTTTATCAGTCCTTTTGTGGCACTGTACAAAATGATACAGGGCACCTGACATCAAAATCAGCAATACGGATTGCCTTTAAAAATAAAGAATGTGTTGCCTCTCTCTGGGAGCTAGTTATGTCTCACATATAACAGAAGGCACCTTTTGTTCTTTAGTTAATTAGCTCATTATGCTGTAGGTACATAATTCTTTCTAAAGAAGCAAACTCATTTGAACAGGAATCACAAAAAAGTTATGGATGATAAATTCAGACAGTACAAAAATGTTAAAGATGTTGACTTTCCATGAAAAATGCATGTGGTAGCATGAAAGAATTTAAGCTTGTGGAACCAATGATTCTGTAATGTTTTAATTCCTATCAGCAGAAAGACTTTCTATTGTTTGTAAACAAAAAGGAAATATTTCACTGTGGCACTTCCATCTGTTACCTTAACAATAAGTGAAGTCATGCAGTTAATCACAGCGTTTTCTAAAAAAAAGGGATTTAAACTCGAAGCTCTGCTCTTACATCCCCATGCAGTTATAAAACAGTTACCCACCAAGAACAACTGATTCTGACTGTTAGTGTTGTGTTTTAATTCCAGCACGGGCTAGTTCAGAACTCAAAGACATGGGTTTCCTACTGAGTGCTGAGATCTGCTGCCAGATATGGCTGCGGTCCAAGGAAATGAGCTACCTTTTACAGATAAAGGTTCTCAGTGAAAGAATGGCTTGACTGCAGAAGCTGTTGGCTCGCAACACATTTAGCAAAATGTAATCTTCCAAGTATTTAATTTAAGTGTGCTGTCTAACGTGAAATAATGGAGAAAGAAAAACCTTGAAACTAGCTTGATGGCTCAGACCTCTAATCCTTTCTAGCACTCATACTTTGCTCCTCTGTGGTCTGCGATTCACATCAGTGTACAGCTCTCAGAGCTGGGAATCAGGCGAACAGGGCCAGCACTGTGAGTCAAATTTCATCTTAGGCTGCTAAATAAAAGCTGCTTTTACAAATTCCAACTTAGACTGCCCCCCCCCCCCCCCCCCCCTACCTCATCTCTTTCT